>NC_143091.1:0-303030 GCF_061535455.1 Colias philodice | reverse complement strand
GTTTGAACAAATAGACATACATACATAGAATACATTTGCATAGTGTTAATAAAAAGCATAATATGAAATGAAAAATGAAAAAATATTTATTTGGACCCACATTATAAAAAGTTTACATACATGAGACACGACAATCGACTAAAATATGTACAGATCAATAAATTAATTACATCACGTAGGTCGTTTAGTTTAGAATATTCTAAAAAGATTAGATGGAATAGAAGATATTATCAGGTATTTTATGTAGAAACTGGCAACTGCATACTGTTTAGTTTTAATTTAATAAATCAATGTTTGATATTGATATTGAGTATCATAAAATATAGGTACCTATATCTTAAAAAACTATTAAAGTCACACAAATTAACACATCCACGGAAAATATTATGCATCCAAAATAAACAAAAATAAAAGCCAAGTAACCGACAGGTGTGCATTCGTACTAAAATATTCAGTAAATATGCTGAGCAAGTAAATCTTGATTTGTTTGTGTGTTGTAAATTATGATGTTGAAATTTGAGTTTTACGATATACTTGCTTTAAAATGTCTTAATATATCTTTCTAGTCAACTACATGCCACTGAATCAATTTTTATTTATTTACAGCATGTGGAAATTAATATAAGATGGATAGAATATAGGTAATCGATATCATTTTATCATTTTCAGTTTTAATACATTTGTAGGTACATAGGAAATTATACATGTCCATTTCTTTACAATATTATGTAGTCCTTTTAAATAATATAGCAGGAAAACAAATTTAATAGTTGGACTTGTAAGTCGTAAACCTCTACGACGTAGAGGTTTTCGTAGAAGGCTTTGTAGCGACGTAGCTATCAACTATCTACGTCGTAGCCTGTGGTCGTAGCGAAGTTAAGTTCTGATTGATAGATTTATAATTGTAGGATCAATGTAACACAATTGAGGAAATAAATATATAAAAATAAATGAAAAGATCTAATCAATAAGGAATGTATATATACAGTGTGTCCGGACATGACATACCGATATTTGAAGGGGCTATTCTCCAGGGCCTTTAGACAAACGTACCTAACGCCATGGAATAGAAACTGCTAACGCTAATTATTGACATGAGCTCATGAGATTTTGGTAATGGTTCGTTCACACTACCAAAGACGACGACGACCACGACTAAAATTACAATCTTGCTGAAATTTGTTCAAAATCAAAATTAAAATCTCCCGTCATTCCAGTACTCGGAAATAAAAAATTTCGAGGTCAATTAATAAAAAAAAATAGGTTTTTTGCGATTTTCGCCGAGACGGTAAGTTTATCATACAATCACCTGAACCAAAATTGTAGATCATCTAATTATCTATAAAAAAGGTTAAATACATTTTTTTCTAGGAGCCACCGTTTCTATGAAAAACCTGTTTGTTTATCCATTGATCTCAAATATTTTTTTACAAAACACCAATACGACAGGACATTCTTAAATTTCATTTTTAATTGTGTTTTGCACAATTTTATTTAATTGCGACTGGATGAAAATTTTTTTCGTGGTCGTCTTTGTCGTTGGTAGGGTGACCGAATCCTTAGGCAAAACATCATACGCTTATGTCAATTTCTATCGATAGCGTATTCTATTCCTTGGCGTTTTGACGTTCGTCTCGGCCTGCAGGTATTTTTATCGACAATTCGACAACCCCTCTACAGTCCCCTACCTCACCCCCCTCAAAATGGTTTTCGAATTTTTTAAAGTATGTTTCATCACTCTTATCAATTAAATTTGTTTAGTGGTCCCTAGAATAACTTGTTATTGTTCAAATAAAACCAAATTTAGTATTTTGTGACACTCACTTTCGAAATTATTACAATTTTCATAAATTCACTATCCGAATTGATAGGTTTACCATTTTGCCATATGTATCATATAGTTTTGACACTCGGATACACAGGATATCATTAAAATCTATTCATTTATTAAACATTTTTTCTAAAATTTTCATCTAGCGTAGCATACCTATAAACCATTATCTAGTATATATTGCAATAGCTATCACTATCTTTCCCTATCTTACAACTAGTATCATACTATAGAACATTCTAGAACCTTCTAGAACATTCGAATCTTCCAAAGCCACATCAGTGCGTGGACGTTCACACTCATTCATCTCCCCAGGTCCCGGCTCGCTAGCGAGCTGGACGTGGACGTGGTCCTGCTGGACTCCACGGCAGCGAAGCACAAACTCGCTGTGCGTCCAAAGAAAAATCACCCGAAAGTGAAAGCCATTCCTAAGCAAAATGGAGAGAGGTAAACGTGTTGTAAGGTTTAGTTTCGCTTGGCCGTCGAGATGACATGAAATTGCTTCTGCTTATTGTGTTAAAATTTTATGCTTTCAAACCCTCAAAAAATCTATTGTGACGAATGAGGATATAGGTAGTAACTATGTAATATAAAAGTAAATACTTGCATAATAATAGCCGACGGATGCTAGGCCCTTATAAAGAAGAGAAAAAATTATAAATTTAGCTATTTGAAGACTATAAATTTAGTTTACCATCCACACTTTATGGGAGTAATTAGATCATCCTTCAATGGAATTCTAGGAATTACGATATTATCAATGTATACTGTGTTTGTAATGAAGTCGTTTCAAAGTTTTTCCGTAGCTAATAACCTTGTTTACTAATCATTGATCTTGGCACATGAATCAATTAGCCAGTTTAATAAATCACATAATCTATTTCCTTATTTGACTCTAAATAGTGGTTTGATTGACTACTATTGAAGGTTCACATTCCGACATTATGATAAAAATATCAATTAAACTAAAGTCAAGTAAATTTTGTTTTTAATCAATTATTTGTAAACGATATAGGTGTATTTGATCCCGGCTTAAATGTTGCTTTTTAACCATCTCGTTTAGTTCGGCCTTTTTTGCAGCTGTATTTTGTAGCAAGGCTTAATAGCATGATAAATATTACTCTGTTTATTCCACTGATTATTTATTAATTTATCATTTTGTCTATAAAATCCCGGCTTTTCACTAAATCTTAGTGAAAAAACTTTTCCAAACCACCACCTATGCGAAATTTCACTTAGTTCTTATCCTCAATTTACATGATAAATCGTTACTCATTTTCATGCTCGTATAAGTATCTATACAATTGGCAATTCTCATCACAAATATATAAACAAATAAACATTTTAAAAAATGCTTATCCTGCAAATAACCAACTATATTAAAAAAGTATTCACTTACAAATAGTGTAAATTAATAAAACAATACGAGCCAAAACACAGGCACTAAACGCTTGGCCCACTTAATTGGAGTTATTAATGGCAGAACATTAGTCTCTCTGTTTGAGCTACATTGCGTAATGTCTAGAAATCCCGCTTTTTAGGTGACCTGCTTGTGGGATATTATAACACGCTCATTTGTTACAGCTTGTAACTAAGTAATATTATTAAAAAAGAGCGTGTGTGCCGGTCACACTTATAATAAGTGAAACTTCTTTAGCAAGATTCAAAGATACCAAAATCGTCGCTTTACTCCATGACGCGACCATGAAATTTTACTCTTAACGCGCCTAAAGAAGTTTCAGATTAAAATGAGCTAGGTCAAGAGACATAATGTCGCGGAAGAATTCTAACAAATACCCGCGGCCCCATCATTAAAGCGGCTCGACGGAACACAGTGGGGTTTTAGTCGGTAAGAATCCGACATAACCCACGGCTCCTTCCCCGGGGGCCGTGGGTATCTTTGGAAGATTTCCCCACTATAAAAAAAAAAAAAAAAAAAAAGGTCAAGAGACATAATATTATATTAATGTGCCTCTGGAAAACATACAGCATTGTTATGAAGAAGCAGTGTATACTCAACCATAGATACGGAATGATTTCCATAGACTACATACAACCTCTAGTTCCAATTTATTCCGCTAGACGTCGTCGCTGTCACCAGCAAGGTGATGGGGGAACCAAATTCATTTTTCGAATCATATTCGTTGTGTACTCTCGCCATAGGCGGTCGTTTCAATAAGCATTACTAGTGTACAAGTGTTCAAAAGTGCTAGTGTGTGAATAATTTAATAATTTTTCAAAGTCAACCGTTACTGTTCGTAATGAATTCGCCACCTAACAACGACTTCGAGGCGCCTTCTGGGGCCCCGACGGGCTCAGAAGGCCATCGTTCTGCTGCTTTGCCCTCGTCAGCGAGCCGGAGCGACAACAAACGGAAGAAATGTACTTCAAGTTCGAGTGACAGCGACTCGGACCCGGAGGTCGACGTGCCGACGACCAAGAAACAAAAAACGAGTACTGAGGTAACCGCCGATCCTCGGATCGACGTACTATATGCCCAGGTCAGTTTTCTTACAAATTATTTAATGCAGCAACAAAGTGCTCAAAACATAATTGAGTCTGATAATAATGTTGAAGTACCCGCAACCGAAAATATCGAATTTTTGTCGAATCCATCAACGAGTGCAAACAAATCAATAGATTTAGGCGTATGTAAAACGGTTTTTGACGAGAAAAAAGTTCTTAAGCCCGCAAATGAAAAATTATTACGTCAATTAATCGAGCTTCAACAATTTAATTCGCCAACGTGGCCTCATATTCGCTATTCCAAAGCATTAACGGACATGCTAGCCGCGCCAGGCTTTTGTAGTTTAAAAATTAATGACGAAATGTGTTCTTTAAACAAGGGTAAAGATTTCTTATCATCAACCGAAGAAATTATGGCCGCGATTACAAATGCATTATTACAGCAAAGGGAACTATTACAATCGGGCTTACAGGAGCTCATTAATTGGGCCCACAATTCTCAATCAGAACTTAATCCAGATAATCTTTTTAAAAAAATTTCTGACGCGTTTGGTACTACATCTCCGTCATATAAGCTATCGGAACAAACATTACAAATTGTGTGCGGTAAAAGAGCGGAGTGTATCGAAATTAGGAGAAAAAGATTATTAGATGGAATTAGGGATAAAAATATTCAAAGCGCGCTTAGGAATATCCCTCCGAGCGAAGAACATTTATTTAATAAGACCAAACTCTTAACGTTTATACAATCGCTAGGCGGTCCTCACTTTTGGTTACTACCCTCACAATCACAAATTTATAAAAAAACGGAACCACTTAAAAAGAAGTACAAGAATTCGTTACCTTCTACTTCCAAGGCTCAATACCGTTCGAGCAAAAACGTTACTCCAGATACATATAAAAATTCGCAAAGTACTTTTAAAAAAACAAATAATTTTAAACAGACTAAAAATAGTTCCTTTCGAAACAAAGAAGAGAGGAAGTGACTATCCGACACACTTCAGGGGGGGTTGTTTAAAAGCCTTCAAGAGCCGTTGGCAAGCTTTGGGCGCGAACAAGTTTATAATTTCGGCAATAACACACTTTCGATTGCCCCTGGTAAAAAAACCGCCATTAATAAGGCCAACAAAGGAAATTATGAAACAGTATTCAACAACCCCGTCCCCTGCAATGTCTCAATCAATACAGGAGCTTCTGGATCAAGGTGTACTGCAGATCGTCACCAAAAGAACTCCCAGTTTTATTTCAAAGCTTTTTCTGAGGAAGAAAAGCGACGGCACTATGCGTCCGATATTCGACCTGCGGGAGCTGAACAAATTTATAAAGGCAAAGCACTTTCGCCTCATTTCGCACTCCACAGTTCCCGAGTTTCTCCAGCCTGGGGACTGGATGATAAAGCTAGACATCTCGTCCGCCTATTTTCACCTGGCCTGCGCCAAGTCTCACCGGCCTTTTATGAGAATAAGTTACCAGCTCCAACTTTACGAAATGACGTGCCTACCCTTTGGCCTAGCGTCAGCACCGTACCTTTTCTCTTCAGTAACATGTTGGGTCGCGGAGACCTTGCGTGCAAAAGGTTGTCGAGTTCTAGTGTATCTGGACGACTTCCTTCTGGTCAATCAGGACCAGTCCAAGTTATGTCGTCAGGCTGCGGAAGCCGTGCGGCACTTGGAATATCTGGGATGGCAGATAAACTACCAAAAATCGGTTTTGACCCCCACTCAAGACTTGGAATATTTAGGCATACGATGGCAGACTGCAAAAAATGTTATGTCACTACCAGAGAAAAGGAGAGACAAGTTAGACAACGCCATAGCTCAGGTTCTGAAGATACAACAGGTAAATCTTCGAGAACTACAATGCCTTTTGGGTCAACTGAATTTTGCAAATTTCGTTATCCCGCGGGGCCGATTACATTGTCGCAGAATGCAGATCTTTCTGCGACGCTTCAACAAGAAGAGATCGCGACAGAAACTGCCAGTCCCAGCTATTGTGGCACAAGAGATGACGTGGTGGCGCGGAGCTACCCGGCACAGCATGCCAATACACAAAAAACCTGCCACCCATTTCCTGGCGACGGACGCTTCGGACTTTGGTTGGGGAGCCCAATTGAATGGGAAGACTATGTCAGGAGTCTGGTCAGTCCGTCAAAGAAGGTGGCATTGCAACAAAAAAGAGCTATACGCAGTAGTAACGGCTATAGAAAAGAATGTAGAACTGTTGCGCAATGCACACGTTCTAATTCAGTCGGACAACAGGACACTGATTGCTTATATTCGGAAAGAAGGGGGGACGAGATCGATAGCCTTGTTAACACTAACTTCCAAGTTGTTACAAATAGTGGACCGCTACAAGATAACGGTGAGCGCATATTACCTACCGGGACGGTACAATATAATAGCGGACAGGCTATCACGAGGAAAACGTCCAGCAGAGTGGCATCTATTACCAAGAGCGACAGCGAAAGTGTTCCAGAAGTGGGGACAACCCCAAATCGACCTGTTTGCCACAAGAAAGTCTGCAGTAGTACAGGAATACGTGTCGATAGACTGCAGAGATCTATCAGCAAGTTATATAGATGCCTTCAGCAGGCCATGGAAGTATCAGCTAGCATGGGTATTCCCACCGCCAAGCCTCATACCACGGGTGCTAGCACATCTAAACAGTGCAACGGGAACGTATCTTGTAGTGGTTCCAGAATGGCCGAAGGCGTTCTGGCTCCAGGACCTGAAGGCCAGAGCCCTGGATCATCCGTACCAGATCAGGAACCTGCCAGAAGTGCTGATAGATGTAACAACACTGTTACCCCCACCACAAGTGCAGACATTAACCCTGAAAGTTTGGAGGATTGGGGGTGGGGCGAACTAATAAAAGATTGGTCTGAGCAGGAAAAGAGCCTGTTAAAGAAAAGCTGGCGAGTTTCCACATTATCAACATATACGCCAGCCCTCAGAAGATGGCTATCCTGGTGTGTCAATTGTTCAGTAAATCCAAAATGTCCAAAGCCAGCGGATATAGCCCGTTTTTTAATACATCTTAACGTCAAAGAGAATTTATCATACAGCACGATATTGGTCCATAAATCAGCTATTTTAACATTCTGCGGTCCTCATATAGAAAAAGAGTCATTTTCAAATTTTATTATTAAACATACCCTTAAAGCAATTGGTGCCTGTAATCCTAAGGCTGTTAGACCGTTGATTACATGGGATCCGAGAACTGTTCTTGAATGGCTCTCGTCTAACCCGCTAAAGGATACCCTATTTGATATTTCTCGTAGAACAGCTACGATATTATTACTGGCTTCGGGCCGACGGGTTCATGACCTTACATTGTTAAATATATCGGATAACAGTTTCTTTGATAATGGTGAAAACATCTACCTAATACCAGCTTTTGGTTCAAAAACAGATACTCATAGTTCTCGTCAATCAGCTTGGAAACTTGCGAAACATCCGGATAAAAACATCTGTCCAGTTACTCTTGTACGGCTTTTAATACAAAAGAGTTATTCAAAACGTAGTGAAGCTAATCATTTAAAAAACCTATTCATAACATTCGGTAATAAAACTAAAGCTGCTTCCCGTACAGTCATTGGGAATTGGGTACGCTCTGTACTCAGAGACAGCGGAATAAATGCTTCTCCAGGCAGCTGTAGATCGGCGGTAGCATCATTAGGATGGCTGGAGAATCAGCCTATAGACGAAATATTATCACGAGGAAATTGGAAATCCTCCAATACATTCTTTAAACATTATTGTCGTGAAATTGAACTATCAAATGAAAATAATCGAAATTTGATTTTTAATACTTTTACATTATTATAGAATATAGATTCAATGAAAATTAATAAACAAATAAATTGTGTATATTTTTGTAGAATATTGTAACGTTATATTGATTGTATATTGATTCAAAGTTAAAGGCTACTTAAAATAGTATATTATTTGAATTTAATTAAACTTAAAATATCGTGCATATTTATGTGACATGATTTAGTGATTACAAGTAAGAAAACATTTAAAATACTATATATTGTTTGAATGTTAGAAAATAAAAATAAGAACATAAGTAGTAGTTTTATTTTATATTTATATTCATCATAGCGTTGTGTCTTTTTATTTCACCAGCAGATAACAAACACGTCTTCATAACAATGCTGTATGTTTTCCAGAGGCACATTAATATAACGGTTTTACATTACAATAAAACCGATATTATGTGCCGAAAAGGAAAACATACAGCATTGCAGGAAGTCCTTCCTGGTGAAGACTATGATTCGAAAAATGAATTTGGTTCCCCCATCACCTTGCTGGTGACAGCGACGACGTCTAGCGGAATAAATTGGAACTAGAGGTTGTATGTAGTCTATGGAAATCATTCCGTATCTATGGTTGAGTATACACTGCTTCTTCATAACAATGCTGTATGTTTTCCTTTTCGGCACATAATATCGGTTTTATTGTAATGTAAAACCGTTATATTTTAAAAACATTACATTGTAATAATGCAAAATATTATTTTCACGTCATTGTAAATAGAGTACAAAATGCAATTAGAATTTATATTGTACTTGTACAATATAATAAGTAAGCTTTCGTTGTAGCCATGTGAAGCAAATTCACAGATTTTCAGTGATTGAATTTAGCCCTATTAACGAAGCAAAAACTTTGAGCTACACTCAAATTTCGTTGATTTAAAATTATCTTAAATCAATAAAACCCATAATTTAATGGTCTGTAGTCTATATACATCTTTTACATAAGCATTAGAATGGAGTACCTACTTACAATTTCCGACACTTTTACAAAAATATATTTTTACTAAGAGAAACATCGTTTTCAAAACAATATCATACAAAAATTAATTACACAATAATATAAATGAATGTAAAGAAACGACTAGTTTTAGAGTAATGATTTCCTTTCCCCAACCGACGTTAAGTCACAAGTAGTACAAGAAAAACGCCTTAAAAATGTAGATTTGTGTGTCGTTGTAAAAATAAAACTTTCCGACGATAGCTCTAAATTCTAGTTAAATAGCAGTTATATAATGTACAGGGAATTCTTTACATAATGATACGTTACATGAACTCAATTCCGTGACAACGACTAAAGAATCTCATTTTGATTTTTAATTTTATATCATTAAATGGCTTTATATTTTTGAAGTGAAGATTTTTTTAAGGCGGGTTGAGAGTTAAATTTTAATGTCACGTCATGGCAATACCGTCACGTCATGGAAAAAGGTTTCGGTATCTTTGAATCTTGCCTAAGAAGTTTCACTTCTGACGCGTGTGATCGGCACACACGCTCTTTTTTATTTTTTTTAAATAGTCTTCTATCCGGAGCCGGGATTATACCAATAGGAAATCCTAATAACTAAGAGTGCTTTCCATTGAATAGTTAAAATGCTTTTAAATTAGGAATTACCTAATTTTTATTGATTTTGTATGATGACGACTTAGACACCACTGAAATGGGCTATTATTGTGTGCTATCTTCCCCCTTTTATACAATAATTCGATTTTTTATAATATCCACAATCCTATGCGTTAGAATAATATAACAATTGAAGTCATTAACCGACTTCAAAAAAAGGAGGAGGTTATCAATTCGGCCGGTATGTTTTTTTTTTATGTATGTACACCGATTACTCCGAGGTTTCTGAACCGATTTACGTGATTCTTTTTTTGTTCGATGCGGGATGATGTCGAATTGGTCCCATAAAAATTTTATTCGGATAGGCCCAGTAGTTTTTATTTTATGAGCATTTTTGTCTGTATTTCTAAATTTTGCAAGTGCAAGTTTGAAGTCGGTTGTTTTTAACGCAGTTATCACTTGTTAATAATTATTCCTACTCGATAGGACTGATATCTCATTACATCTATCTTGTATCGCGACAAATCACCAAAAATCTTCCTCAAATAAATCATCCACTCAGATCATAGCAAAGCAAATAAAAAACAAAACACAATCTTAAAACGATTTAAAAAAAGTATTATAAACCGCCTAATCTAATCCTCTTAATCAAAAGCTTAATTAAAATAGCCGAAGTCAAATATAATCTGTTCTCAAATTAATAAAATGAGCATTGTTAGATTCGTAGAAACAGAAATATATCACAGAGGAATAAAATTAAGCGACGTCTGTTATATTTATTTGCAGTCATTCGTTATATTGCCGTTCTAAATCTAATTTAGTGTTATGGCGGTTATATTTTTAACCGACTGTGCAAAATGGGTTATGGTTTTGTGAAGCAATTATTATAATTAGATTGGTATAGGTTTCGAGGTTTTTGACGAGTCATATTTCAGAGGAATTACTATAAACATAGAGTTTTTGAAACATAATTTTATAAATATTAAATTACCTTCAGTTTCCGTAAATATATTATTTTTATGTCACACCTTTTAAGGAATTGGTAGTTTGTTTGCTTATACATTTCTCAGAAATAATCAAATCGCAACATATTTTTATTTGCAAACATATTTACTTCAAAAACAGAAAATAGATCACAAATTATTCCGGTCACTTTATCTTAAAAATAAATCTTTATTTACGTTCAAAAATAATCTGGATTTATCTATAATCTCTGCGAAATAAAGATTTTATAACTTTTTTACGCGATATTATAAATGTAAATAATTCTTTGATGTCAAAACTAGGACATAGCAATACAAATGTTTGTGATTATTTTCCCTGTAAATATGAAGGTGTTTAATCAAGTTTTCTCCGAGTCAATGACCTACTAATATTGCATACCTGTTGAAAATAAATTGTTACGTATGTAAATGCGTTTTTCTTATTACATATAAGTACCTATAAGAAAAATATTCTGTACCATAATGCAATCGTTACTGTTTCTCTATTAATCGATGTTGCTTCTCTATTAAAACTGTTCTTTTTGCTAAACTCAAAGTAACCTAGTAAAAAAAGGCACATCTATCCTCGTTAGGTAAGAAAATAGGATTGTTTTTGACGTGACAACGTCTTATAATTCGATAGAGCCAGCTGCACGCACGAAAAAACATGACTCATGCGGCGTTACCTCCTCGTTCTGAGGCGTTCCATGTGATTGAAGTGCAAGCGAGAGCGCGGAACGAGCGACAAAGAAGCACAATCGGACGTTGTCACGTTCAACTATCGTCAGTAAACCGACTTTACAGACAACCAATTATATTTAATTTAACACTCCTAAATTGTACATACACAAATATCTGTTCGTCTTTCTTTCACATCTAATCGTAGCGGAGCGATTTTATGCTATAATTTTTGAGTTCGAAGACGTTTAGGAATGTATGGATTTCCAGTGTGAATTTAATTTAACCACGCGGACGAATCCGCTGGTAATAACTATTTGACTATATTATACTAGTTATGCCTCGCGGTATCACACGGGGGCATTACCAAATATTTCTGTAGCTCTTGTGTGTATGTATAGTAGTTTTACGTGAAAGGAGTTTTTAAAGTGAAACTTTAATTACATCGTCTCAAACTGTTTGGTCTGTGTAGCGCATGTCGCGTGTATCGCGGCTGCCGAGTAGGTATACCTGGGGCCTTAGACAAAGTAACAATTAAAAAACGATAACGAAGTTAGAAAAGGCAAAAATGTATGGGATTGACATACGCCGCGTTAGATCACGTGGTCTATCTAATGTCAATCCCATACATTTTTCCTTTTCTAACTTCGTTATCGTTTTTTAATTGTTACTTTGTCTACGGGCCCTACTCGGCAGCCGACCGTCACGCGACATGCGCTACACAAAGCAGTGTTCGGAACCGTTCGAACAGTTTCACTTTTACCGTGGTTTCATAAAACCACACAACATTTTTTTTCGTGTAAAGAGTGACAGACATCTATCCTCACAAACTTTCGCATTTATAATATTAGTACGATTCGAGTTTACGTGAGCTTTAAATAACACCTATACAAATAGGTATACAGTTTGTGTCCCATTTCCAGATGCCTTGTCTTTCCGTGTCGACGCTTCCTAATTCATATTTGTTGAGCTAATTTAGATTTTGTTGCGATTTCTTTGTGATGAAAATAGCACTAATAGTTTGTGTGTTTGAGTCTTGTTCCTGACGGGAGACATAGTTTTGTCCGGGGATTATTAATATGTTGTTTGTTGGTGTTATATCAACTTGAGATATTCTGGAGTCACATATACAAATTAAGACTATGAATTTGCGGTTTTGTTTTGATCCTTTTTGAAATTGTTGAAGAAAAAGTTATAACTATTTTTTTACCACGTCCAAAGATTTTCGGTGCAATAAATGAGTATGAAAATTGAATAACATTATAATAGGATGGTCTATTTCGACTCTATGAACTTTAAAATTACAAAACTATTAAAAATCACATACCTACCTAATATATGGAAAGTTATTTAGTACACTAAATAAATCTAGACTTGTGCATTATTGTAACAATCGATAGAGAATTAAAAACTGAATACAGCGTTATTATTGCCCCAAAATGTGCTTTACGCCCTTCGAGCCCAGGAGTATCGATATTAACATTTGATGATCTAGTAATGTTATAAGATAAAACAATATTTTAAAATTGCTTGCATTATAACCCAGATATCTACATCTTTTTACCACTAAGTGGGATGTCAATGTACATAAGATTTACACACTGTTTAAATTAAAATAAATTGAATTGAAATGTATCTCGTATTTTACAATTTTAATGAAAACGTTGCACTCGTAAATGTTGAGATAGTTGTAAAAACCTGAGCCTGGCGCCAGAAAAATCTACAAGTGATTTTTTTACAGTAAAATATATTAAATATATAGAAATAGAGTAAATTTATTTAATGAAACAAAAACATTGTGACATGTTTATTTGATGAAGAAATAGGGTCTTATAAAATGATTTATTAATGTTGGTCTGAGTAATATGTGCCAAATCTTAATCGTAAAAGTAAGAATATAGTAGGTTTAATAAATGTACGTTTTCGAATAGTTTTCTTTATTATAGGATTACATTTTGGTGGCTTTTCACTGTTCACTATGAAAAATAATTAATATCTATAGACTTATATTTCGTGGTCATTGTAATTTGTACATCGTACAAAGTATTTTCTCTCAAATTATTTTTATTGAAACACATGTGAACTTAAATTGAATTATCTAGAAAACAAGCCTGTTTTCCATCTACCTACGTTAAGACCTAAATAGATTGGAAATTTTATACCGGACTACTTTTAAAAATTCAGAACACAATTCTATTGTCTTTTTCTTCCAATGTAAAACACCTGTTTGTGTTTTCTTTTGTTCTTTTCCTCAATTTATTTTACTGTTTTTATTTGCTAATTTTATATCCATGTGTTTTATTTACGTACCATTTATAATATTGGATATCTACGCTTATGTTAACTTAGACGCCATTTAAAAAAAATACCCATGAGAAACACACCAATTTCATTAATTTATTCTACAGATACACCAAATATTTGTAACTATTTCATACATATAGAATTTCATCACAAAACGTATAAAGTTTTAACGACGTTGGTCGAGTTTAACCCTGTGCCATGAACTCCAAGTGTGGAACTAGAACGGAAGCTCACATCACGCTTTTATATTTTTAATTATACATTTTGTTTTGCAATAATATCATAGTAATATATACTAGGGGAATGTTATTTTAATCAACTGATTGTTTATGTTTATGAAACCTAAACTTACTTAGCATATTGGTATTAATCGTAATTCGCAATTCACGGAGGGAACACTATACAAATATCATAATAATTGTAAATTAAAATACTAGTAGATATTCAGTACTAAGTATTAGACAAGAAAAGAAAAATACATTCCCGATTAGGTACTGAATATCTCTACAATCTTCTAGTAAGATTGTAGAGCTAACGATGTGGTAGGTGCGACTTTAATCGCAACTTTATAAAACAAGGAAAGCTCAAATAAGACGCTTTTCAAATTTAAAGCTCTTTTTTACAGTTTTACAACACTGTTTAATTTAGGATTCAGATAGTTACATAATCAAACATCTTTAAAAATCATTATTTAATAAAAAAAGAAATTTAAATTATAATGCACAGTTTTAATATGAACCGCTTCACAAAAATCTTAGAAGCATTTTATACTAGGGATGTAACGATACCGATACCGATACCGATATATCGGCCGATATATCGGTATCGCCGATAATAAAACAACCGATACCGATATCGAACAATTCAAAAAACCGCGCCCAATGAACGATGCGGGAGGCCGCCCGCGCGTGCGCACTTTGTTTTCTGAAAAAACTCTACCAATAGTAAACTTTTATTAGGTACTGATTGTATGTGTATTACTTAAAGTTTAACTGACTTTGTAAAATAATAATACTAAAATAAATGGTTTTGTTGTTTTTTGATTTGGCATTTTTATTTTAAAGAATACGATTAACAGTTGAGTCTCTGTTAAATGTTGGTAACTTTTTATGCATAATTCACTATTTATTTTTCTACCAAGCCATCGATATCGGTATCGCCGATACATTACTACAAATATCGGTATCGGTATCGTATCGGCAAAATCATGTATCGTTACATCCCTATTTTATACAATATTTGTATGTGATTACTCCCTTGTTTTCTTTCAAACGATTTACGGTCTATTTACATAGCTAATATATTATTTCGTAAGGTTCGTATAGCTTGCCCTTGATTGAGCACACTTTAAATAGCTTTTAAATGAAACGTAAACGTGTTAATATTGTCGTAATTTCGTGTCGTACGCTTCGATGGTAAAGTTAATTGGCGTGGCGAGTTCGATGAACTTGTCATAGATTTTTCTCGATTTTTTTCGATTGTTCTATTGCCAAATGGTTATTGATTTTATGGAGTTTGTTTTATGACCTTGTCGGAGGAAAATGAATTATGTATTAGTGTACAATTAAAAGTACTAGGTACCTGACGTTTAGATATTATATAGTTTAATAATGACATTTAAGTAAAACTGTATTGATATGTTCATAATTATTCTTAGGACGTTATGGTCAAAGAAAGATACCAAACAATGCTACATTGAACAAAGTTTTATTCCGTTCTTCAATTAATCCACTAACTATTTATTTTGAAATGCAATTTTTAATTTTCTTTCATAAATATAACATGTTTTAATAATTAAATGTCAAAATATGAAATTCGAAGTTAAAAAAATATAGGTTAAGGTCAACATCCTCTGCATTACCGTCACGTGCAATGAAAATCCGTTGACAGCCGACAGTTGTAGGTTAAACGATAAATTCGTCTCGAATTCGCACTTGAACGATTTATTTCTTCATTATAATATTGGGAAATTTCACTGAGTAATGTATTACTCATATTTTTGTTTTTGCGCACTATTTTCTTGTGATTTTCCATTTTTACTGGCTGACAAAGAGAATACAAATACTATGCTGGCTGACGCGAGAGTTCTACCTTAACCCGCAAACTTTGACAGTTATTTTACACGTACAGTAGTTGCTTAGGGCCAAACAATATTCCTTTAATAATTTTTGTTTTATCCTTTATCACTAAATACATTTTATATTGTTTTATACAGATTTACAATACTCATAAATAATACTACAAATGTATAAAATTTACTTACCGTAGCTAATCGTGTGACAGTAACAGCAAACATGAATTTTCGAACTACCCTCATAATAATTTAAGGACGACGAAGTTAATCAAACCTCAAATCAAACAGATAATAATAATTTTTATCTATATGAAAATTTTAAACAGAAAATAGGTTTCTTAAAATTTTCCAACGTTCCGTGAAATTCATATATTTTTTTTTAATTCCTCAGAACCTTCTACAAAGTTTTAGAAAACTTAAAAAAAATGAATTAAATATTACTGTTTTAATTGTGTTCTCAAATTGCGACGTTGCCTAGAGCATTGTGGAAAAAAGTCCTCTTTTTCTTTTTATTAAAATGTGTAAATTATATAAATAGAAATACTTAGAAAGTAGTGTAGTTACCAGGAAATATCACATAAGACAAGCACTCATTGTGTAGACACGTCTAGACAGCTTTTATGAGCTGTCCTCCAAATACGACACGCTCTATTTGAGATTTAGAAAATCGAGAGTACTTGATATTTTTACACTATCGGCAAGTAGTAGATAAATATGTTTTTAAATCCATACCAACCTCAGATATGAATAATTGTATTATAGACTGTGGTATAGACGAAATCTATGAGATTAAACATATACAACAATAAAATATCAACAACTTCCAACTCAATCGATTTGGAATTTTATAACCTACTAGCGGTCCGCCCCGGCTTCGCCCGTGGTACATATGAAAAATAGATGTTGGCCGATTCTCAGACTTACCCGATATGCACAGAAAATTTCATGAGAATCGGTCCACCCGTTTCGGAGGAGTATGCAGACTAACATTGTGACACGAGAATTTTATATATAAGATTTGTATAACTGTAACTAAATTCAGAAAGCAATTCTTAAAACCTCTCTAGAAGATCGTTTAAAAAATATAAGTATTTCCATCACAAACTAACGCATGGAAAATCTAAATATTAGATTTTCCATGAGTCAGATGTAAAGGTGAATGATATTTCCAATCCACACGATTATATTTTCGTACCAATGATTCGCGTTCTTGCTCCGTGTGCAATATTTAACAGGTACATACGATTTTATTTTGCGTATTCTTAAAATAGTTTAATTTTGATCGGCAAAGTACCTGTGATTATAGATAGATAGTTTTGCTAGTGATTACGGTAAAGACCACTTAGCATATTGGGGGGTGTCGGGTGTGCTGTAATTTTTCCACACTGCAAATAATATTGCTTTAAGACATAATGTTATAGGGGCAGGTGATCCAACTACTTCATTTCTTCCTTTACCATGATTTTTAAAAACATGGTCAGCAACTATTGCAACAGCAAGTCCTCCAAGATAGCAAGATCTTCGAGGACTTCAACTTGAGTATTTATAATGACATGATGTATTTATTAAGATTCTAATATCATATTCTACATGACTTGATACCCTTTTCAAAACTCGGTCAAAAAAGAAATAGCACATGTCTAAACATGTTGTTGTGACGTCACAACTCACAGGCAAGGGTCGATGTCCGCTCCTCAGTCTAGTACTAAACATAAATGCTAGCTATTTGTAAAAAGATGAAACAAATCTAAAAAGACCTAGATTACTGGTTGGCAGGTTGTAAGCCGAGTGGAAATTTGAAATAAAATACATTAACCTATGTGTTAAAAAATATTACCCATAGTAATCTTTGTCGGTTTGTCCATACATTTTTCTGAAACCTTATCGGCATTACATTGTTTTGGCTTTTTGTACAACTATAGGATCCGAACAGGGATCATTTGGAATTTTGATCGTTGTTTTGTTAAAAGACGCATCGAATAAAATTGGCATAACAGCTTTTGTTGCTTGACATCAACAGCTTGACATTCATAAATTAATAAATCCTAATTCACACAAAATACTTTGCGTCGTTAAAAAGTTGATACTACGTAAATGATGGCGAGATTCATTTCCAATACTGTCTCAGAATAGATTTCTAATAAAGATGAAATACGGCCTGTACGAAATATTAATACTTTCAAAGTATTAATATCTCTTGCAATCGGTTACGCAAACGTTCAAGTATGATGTGTTGATGTTACGGGCGACGAGAGAGGCGCAACACCGGAGGCTATTCGCGGATTCGTTATAAATATCATATTTATATAAACATTTAAGGTTTTTGATCGTTAATTTGAGGAGTTTGAAAACCAGTCAGAAGTAATCGAAATATCAACATTGGTGTTTTGAATTAATTTGCGTATTTTAAATTTTAGTTCAGAAAATAATACTTCGGTGATTTTTAGTGGAAATAAAATACTTATGTATAGATGTCTGTAATTGTGTATCTAAATGAATTGCCTGGATCACATAGTGGACACAATATCATATTTAACATCCACTCTCCTATGTGGAAGATGCAAAATCATGTTGTCTTTTGTATTATATATATTATACACTAGCTTTACACCCGCGGCTTTGCCCATGTTTTTTTCACATTTATTATTTTAGAAGGATTATAAGTAGGATAGGATAGGATATAATAATCCTAGATATAAAATTGTTTATGCTTTGATAAGAGAAAATTTAGAATTCATTGCCGATATTTCTGTTAAATGCTACCTCTTGAAAGGGCTTAAATTGCTCCTATCTTATTCCTTTACGTATAATGACAATTCAAAGCGCTTTTAAAGTCTATGTATGATGACGATTCAAAGGAAAGTCTAGTTGAATTAATTAACCAACGTACTAAATTTAACACCACTTAGTGCCGATTTTTCAATGCTTGGATAAAACTTATCCGTCCAATAAAGTATTACACTATAATATTAAAATGTCACGTAAACTGTCAAATACGGGCAGTTAGAATACGTTTTTAAAATGGTCGTTTTACCTATAAATTATTCGACGAATAAGTTTTAACCGAGGATTGAAAAATCAGCCCTTAAATGAAGCTTAATCAAAATGAATAAACTGGAGACCATCTTCAGATGGCTGGTGCGCGTGGTGGACGACGTGCAGGAGGAGCAGCTGCGCACGCGGCAGGGCTTCGTGCCCGCGCACGTGCTGCGTGAGCGACCAGAGCGGGACGCCACCGCGCTCGCGGCCAGGCGACAGTGAGTAGCTTATGTACAGTACGATTCAAACATAATGGCGGCTCGGAACATCGTACAATCCGATGCGCAGAAAACAATTTTAGGTATTAGCGGGACGTTAAAGGACCTGTGCGCACCCGCACTCGCACCTGCATCTAACTTCCGAACCGCCATTAAGTTTGAATCGAACTATAACTTATTTGTGTTATTATGATGATTTTCTGGTTTTATTAACGGATTTGGTAACTGTTTTGTGTTTCGATTGAAGACGTTTTCCTAACGTATTACAGTTTACCCTAAATTTGCCCAGGTTACCTTGTTCTTTCATAGTGTATGTGTGGTTTGTGTGACTTCTGTTATTAGTTTTTAGTTTCTTTTCTCCCTTTTTCTTTTCTACACTTTCCAACCAATACCTCTTACAGAATGCACAATGAAATGTAAATTTTTCGAAATATCTTCAATGTTCGGAGTTCGACCTTTATTAAGGTTGGGTCGCCTAAGATCGGACGCATATGCCGAAAATTTTATACGTACTGTATTTTTTATTTTATTTCTCATGATTCGATGTCGTTTTTCTGTTGCGGTCAACTGTAAATTGATGACAAGAAAATATTGTTTAACCCCTAATTTTTTGGTTTGCGTAGATGCTATCTATCTAAGCAAATTTAGAGCCTAAAAAGCAGACTTTTTTCGACTTACCATAGTGAAGAAAATAACAGTTCGGCCGAAGATCGGACTATGTAGTATCTTCACTTCTATGCGTTTAATAATAATGTTAACATTAGGAAAACATCCGGACTTACGTCCATACATTGAGCATCAATGATTGAGTCAGGAAATTCCTCAAAAAATTTGACAAAGAAGTTTTTTTTTTATTGCGTTTTTTTAGTCCGGTCTTCCCTCCTCATCCTAATTAAGTTTCTCAAACTTTTATCCTCCGTGTTCTAGGACTAAATAATGAAAATGTACCTAAGGTCTGATAGTCATAGCGTCATTGGATAGTTAAATATATTAAAAGTTAATAATTATTGCGCATTATTGCATAAGGCGCAGTCAAGAGCTAAACTTCGGTCCGATCTTCGGCATTGGGAGGGAAGATCGGATCTTGGGTTGTGAACGTCCTAGGCGTAATCAAAGTATACAGATGGAAAGAGGATTCGCTAATTCTGCCCCAAAATAATTAATTACATTATTTCAATGAAAGTACTCTCCACAATGAGCCATCAAAATTTTGTAGGTAAGATCGGATCGACGATTTTCGCCACAAAATACACCTTTTCTGCTGAATCACCTGTGTACACGTCCCGTCTGGTCGCTGGCCGGCCGCAGAGTGAAGAGAGGGGCAGAACAAAATGGCGGATCTAGTAGTGTTGGTAGCAGTAGAGAATATTGCCTAGTTTGCGAGTTATTCCATGCATCCGATCTTATGTCACATCCGATCTTAGGCGACCCAACCTTACTATGCTATTTAAAGAAATATCATTTCTTCAAGGATAATTCGATAAGACAACGATATTTCGGTTTTCATTACATAATAATATTACCGCTACATTGTAGCATGTCTCCCTGAGCACCAACAGACACAATTCATATGTTAATGTGACAAATATTAGTGTTATTGCTAACATATGTCGCCTTAGATTTATATTTACTTACATTTATTGGTGTTTCGTGATTCACTATAAGATTATAACGCGAGATAGTAATCAAAGGGCCAAAAGCGAACGGGATGGAATCTTACAAAACTAAAACAAATTAAAATCTTTGTCTTTCAAACCTAGACGGTATGACCATATTTAATAATATATAAGATTCGTATATGAGTACAAGGAATAACGGTTAGGTAATACATACAAATAGTCTGAACGGAACATAAATGTACAGGTATTCCAACAAGAAATAAAACCGGCCAAGTGCGAGTCGGGCTCGCGCACAAAGGGTTCCGTAGCAGCAAATATAATAAATTACAGTTAAATCAACCTATCTCAAAAACTATAAGAGATACTTTGATCAAACCAAAAATCGTTGAAAGAGTTAATTAGCATGCATCACCTCTATTTTTTTTAGAATTTTATACCCCGTAGTTATAAAAATAGAGGGGGGGGGACATACTTTTTACGACTTTGAGAGCTGATATCTCAAAAACCGTTCACTTTAAGAAAAATGTTTTTTAGAAAACTTTATATCATTTTAAAAGACCTTTCCATTGATACCCCACACGGGTATGTACATCGAAAAAAAAAATTTCATCCCTCAGTTACATGTATGGGGGGCCCCACCCCCAATTCTTTTTTTTACTATTTAGTGTCATATTTTTGTAGCGGTTCATACAACACATATTCCCATCAAATTTCATCACTGTAGTACTTATAGTTTCCGAGTAAATCGGCTGTGACAGACGGACAGACGGACAGACGGACAGACGGACATGACGAAACTATAAGGGTTCCGTTTTTGCCATTTTGGCTACGGAACCCTAAAAAAGACGGGTTGCACTCCGGGAGTGCCGGCAGAAGTGAAAACTTGATTATTAACGTTGAGCATGTTTGATATCCATCCGTCTTACGCTTTTTCGATCAGGTCACGTGTCCTGACGCGAGTTTAAGATTTTATACCCAACGTCGCTAAAGAAGTTTTCACTTCAAAAATACGTGAAGAAAAATAAAAAAGAATAATTTGGAAAATCCAAAAGTGCACGCCTCATAATTTTTTTTTAATAAATATTTATTAATTATTATTTTTGTTTATTTAATAACAATTAAACCACATCGAATCAGACCCTGAAGAATGAAAGGGTTCTATTCCTGAGCATACTCAAGCGTAAGAGAAAAAAAAAGACTCGATTAGTAAAGTATTTCGGTCGCTATCGTGTTAACAAGAAAAAGGATCCGCACATACAGACACACGGACGTCCAAGACAGAACTTTTTTAAACTGTTTTTTAACTAGTTTAAATAACAAAAATGACATCAAAAATATCATGAACGTTAAAAATAGTGTTTTTTCTTAATATGTGTGTGTATGTATTATCTTACAAGTGCAATGTATGATACATAAAGACATTTTAAGTTTGAAAAATCAGATGTTTTGCGCGAAGTGACAGTAGTACCCACCTCAACGCTTCGCTTATGAGGCGTGCAATACTTATAAAAACATCTGATTAACATACCGCTAAATCGTATTTGACATATTCCGTGCAATAAACGCATTACCCCCTTTTTTCGATCGTAATTGGTTTCCAGATGATCACTTCGGAAGTGGGGCACATGTCGACAGTAAAGTATTGCCTGATGATGTGTTTATCTTCATGTCCTTAATTTGTCGCGAATTTAAAGACACATTTAGATGTAGACCTGATTCTGGTTATGTGGGACTTGAATGAGGATTCTTGGAAAAAAACACGGATTTAAAAACATCACACGATACGAGTTAAATAAGAATTGGTTTTCCTTTTACTACCACTACCACGATAAAAACACCTGAAAGTTCATTTAAGGACAGAATTTCCTACTTATAATTATTTTCTTTAGTTTTCTTTCTCTGATTTAATTAAATCAGCTGCCCAAATGTTAATTCATTTCAGTCTGTTGCATAATATAAAATAATTTTTAATCGATTTAGAAGTGTGAATGGTGCCAAAATTAAGTGCAAATAGATGACCTGCCAATAAATATAGTCTGAATGTATAAGTTCCAGCACTTAACATAACGAATATTTATGATGTCGTCGATCCACTCGTATGCCATAACAGATTTGGATAACAGATACATGTAGTGTTTCCTTTGTAGATTATATCTTAATAGCTTCAGATTAAAAAATCCAGGAGAACCTCTGTAAATACATACTTTCTTCCTGCGTATGTGTTTATTCCTCACGTAACACTTCAAAAGCAATATAAGTCCATCAAAGAAACTCAATATCTACAGGGAAAATTATCATCTTTCAAACAGAGACATTACTGTCTTCAAGCCTCTGAAAAAAAAACAAACAATAGAAGTCCGCCTGACTCACGCTCTGAATCATTACAGTATACTGTATTCGTCATATAATAGGCTCTACTCCTGAAAATATGCTCATAAATTTAATGATACGTAGAGTGAAGCCGTACGTAGATGGCGAGTACGTTGGCTCACATGATGTTCAAACAACTCAGACCTTTGGCATGTCATTTATAGATAAATATGTAATTTGGTAAATTGATAAGCATAGCCAATTTTACTGGAATTGAATATAGTAATGATTTAATTTGGAAAGGCGAACTGTGACGTATTCGCAAAAAAAAAGCTGTAAAAAATATCCTTCATCGAAAGTATTTTCTGATTAACATTTGAAAAGAGAATGAGGAAATATCAGCAAACACGTTTCTTCAATTTATCCAACAGGGAACCCAATTACCTCAACGCAGAATGCTCGAACCAAATTATCTCAACGCAAAACACTCCTCAAACATTTATTTTTATATCTCAAAATAAATCCACAAAAGTGCATTCCCCGCTCACTTCCAAAAACCTTCAGTGCCAAAATACGATTCACGGCAACTATGCATCAAGTTGGTACTCAATTACTCAGGGCCTGTCTCGTTACCCGCTCAGCGAGTGCCAGAGACGGCTATATATCAAGTGCTTGGATAAGTTGATATACATGATGCATTATGGGTGACAAATTTGCTGCTAATTGCATGTAAGATGTACTGAATCTGCGATTATATTAGGGTGGTATTGACCAGTCATAGATGAATTATGTGCTTTTTCGATATAGATATCCAAAGTTCGATAGATATTGATAGCCACGGGTTAAGTACATTGTTAGCTGCGGGTTTAAATTTAGATGTCCAATATTTGATAATTTTGTCATTATAGGTCGAGAAGTGTCTTCACACTTCTATTTACTTTGCTCATTTATATTTTGTATTTCACACTCAGTTTAATGTAGTATCTATACAAAACAAATTGACAAAGAAATTTCTTATTCCTTATAGATAAAAAAGGAGAATGGGCATTTTACTATGGAAGTTGGGCCTGAACACTTGAGTTGGACCAATACACATGAGATATTGTTTTTATAATAGATCATAACACATACATACATGGAAAAATATATATAAAAAAATAATCAACCGGGTTTTTGTACAGTCACATCAAGTTTTATTTCTTTGTGTATAATATTTTTTGCAATTAATAACTGTTATAAGACAATGACAATATCTTTATGTTACTGCAATTCACTTTCACTTACAAAGACGTACTAATCTTAAGCCTTCTAATAACCGAAATACACTAATATGTATTATGTTTTGTAACAGGTACCTATACCGTGTTTATTATAATTCAACGTAGTTAGACGTTTTTTGTGGTTAAACTCAGTCACTCCAGTGACATATTTTAGGTTTATATTTACTTCACTCGAATTAAAAACACCGTTATTTTGCGCAAAATAATAGCCAAATAAATAATTTTTTTTTTTTTTGCCTTGACTGTACAAGAACCCGGTTGATTTATTTTTTTCGTTAGGTATGTGTATGTATCTATCACAAAAACAATATTTCGTGTGTATTGGTCTTAACCCAAGTTTCAGGCCCAATTTGACGCGTCCTCCTTTTATGATCTAAAATTAGAAGATCAATAAAATATACCACTTTTCAGAGCCGTGGTCCGCGAATTAATCGAGACTGAAGAGGAGTTCGGCAGAGACATGCAGCAAGTGGTCAGCCAGTACATGCGGCCGATGGACAAGGCAACCACGCCCAAAGCTGTGTTCGACTGTCGAGAGTTCCTCTTCGCGAACTTTAAGCAAATTTGCGAGTTTCATAATACGTGAGTAGTTTAATTAAATGGACACGTTACATTTTTATTATTTTCCAATCTTTCTTATAAGTAACAGGTGTTGCCCATAAAAATCAATAGTCTATTTGTCTTGTGAAAATCAGTCATAGTCAGTCAGAGCTATTTCCGTATTTATAATATTTGCTATGAATTATTATTGACATTAGCACTCGACATCGCTACGTTTCTTTATTTATTTTTTAATAATATTTATCCAACAATTTTCCTAATTTATGTCAAGTCCCATATACAAAGTAAAATTCCCTTTCCTCAATACTAAGAAAAAAAGTTGTACTCATTAGCTAAAGCTTTTTTGTCTACGTCAAATCTCCATTATCTAAATTCTAAAGCCAGATTACAAAACCATTTTTCACAGGACCCTGCTAGAAGGCATAAAGTACTACGCAGGAGAGCCTCGTATGCTGGGCAGGGCCCTCCTCCGCATGGAGCGTGAGTTCGATAAGCACGTGGCGTATTGCCGGGACGAGCCGAAAGCACAGAAGTTACTGAGCTTACATCCGGTTGTTAAGAAGTACTTTCAGGTCAGTTTTTTTGTATATCTGTGAACAATTAATAAAATAAACTATCACCGATCCTTGATAAGTGCACAAAGTTTTAATTAAATCTGTCCGTGTATAATAAAAGTGGGTCAAAATCAATTTTAATTACAGAATACTGATTTTGACGAACATCTTGATATAAAATAATAATATAATCAATGCCATCTAGCGGCGATACAAGAAACTAATACATTTATACATTTTCGTTCGCGGTTTTAAATAACAGATGGCGCATATATAAATTTAATCATCTGTACAACAGATGGCGTTGTATTAATAGACTTTTACAGCTTTGTACTAGATGGCACTACACACATACTTCTATTTATTGTAAGATCTTACAAAATTAAGGCTAATAAAGAGTCATTTACAGTGATTCCCGAAAAATCTATAGTTTGTAAATTTTGCATATACTAATGGAAGTGAATATAAAAGCATAATAAAGATAAATGACGCAATTAAGCTTAGATAAACAGCTGTTTACGGCAACTTATCAATTCTTCTGCATCAGATAGAAGCTTTTATCACCTATACGACACGGACCATTCTAGCAAACACTTTATATTTGCAAAAGCCAATCTTTCATACATCTTTCTTATATATGTGGGAATAGGATAAGATATTAAGATGTATTTCATAATTAGCTTTATTTTTAGTCTGTGTTTTTCTATTATTTACTCTGTGGATATGTTGTCTGTAGATTGATGTTTATCTATGACTTGACTTGGTGTCTCGGTACGAAAAGAAATGGAGGATTGTTAAAAATGTATTTTTGTTCGGTGTCTGGGAATTAAACTGATTGGGCTAATTTGGCGTTTTTATTTACACCATCCCCACATATATAAAATTCTCGTGTCACAATGTTAGTCTGCATACTCCTCCGAAACGGGTGGACCGATTCTCATGAAATTTTCTGTGCATATCGGGTAAGTCTGAGAATCGGCCAACATCTATTTTTCATATGTACCACGGGCGAAGCCGGGGCGGACCGCTAGTAATATATATAAATCTCGTGTTACAATGTTTGTCCTCAATGGACTCCTAAACCACTTAACCGATTATAATAAAATTCGCACACCATGTGCAGTTCGATCCAACTTGAGAGATAGGATAGTTTAAACATGTAGGTACCACGGGCGAAGCCGGGGCGGACCACTAGTTTTCCTATTTAATACCCAAAGCATTTCACATAGCCAGTCGGCGCCTCGCATCGGCAGACCGCCAACGACTAGAATAGTTCTCGACGATCCGTCACTCCCTTCATATCGGGGACACTACATTATCATGTTTACCGCTTAAATATGATTTTTAATTAGTCACAGTCTGCTTGACCTAGGTTTTAGATCAAAACTAGGTATTAATAAAACTGCGATCGACGTTTTCAGGTATACAGTATTCAGAATATTTAAATTTTCTTACAGCATTCGATTCAGTTGTACACACGAATGAAGCGTACGAAAAACATAGATAAGATTTATTTTTATATAATCAGTGCAATGTTGGTTAGCTTTAAAAAAATAAATGGTTCATGGATCTTAAAATAATAACAGTACATGAGGCGAGAAACAGATCGATTTAATTGACTTGGAAGAATCTTCCGAAAAGGAAGGCTCCATATTATCTACTTAGCTACTTAGCTAGCTTTATAATTGAAAATCAATTAAAAGAAGGTGTTCTTATTTTCACTGTAACTGAACATCACACATTTGACAAGTCAGCTCCAGCTAGTCACAAAATATCGGTCAAAGGTGTTAGGTTAGAAGCTGTCTCGACTCACATCACGTCAATCAAACTCATGTTTGCGTACTATATCCGCGTTCTTGCTTTGGCATTTGCTACTCAGCTATTTGACGCCTTTTCTTGTCTCATTTGTTTGATGATTTGCGTGCTAGGCTACAGAAGAAGATACAGTTTTATAAAACAGGGTAGTTAAATTTACTTGACATATTTTGATAGAATTTATACATTTTTTATCAATATCAGTCTCATTGCGTCTTTGCCTCTGCAAGCTGGTATTTTAACTATTTTAACTAAATATATCTTAAGCTATGTATGTACCTAGCACTATGTAAAACAGATGGGTACGTGGGCAGGTGTGTATAAACGAAGACAAAAATTAATTTATGGTAAAACCTCATACATTTTAATTCCCGCCCAATTATCTATGAGTAATTATGCGTATTTATATTGCGCACACACTTGTGGGCTATTTCCTGCACAATTGATTGATTATCGCTACAGAAATTTGCTTGAGATGAAATTATTTTGATACTAGATTCTACTATTTGTTATATCTATTAGATTTACATAAATAAGTCTAGTCACTAGAAAAATATAGATGTATAATTGGGCATATTACATTGATAAGATCAATTATGACAAACAACATATCAATGTTCTTACAAAATTCCATCAAAAGTCGACAAGAAAAGATTTGGAAAATTTTTAAAACCAAAAAAAGGGAGAATATGTTCTGTAAATCTGTAAAGCTTAAAATTGATGACATTGAGTCGTGTTTACATATTTTTGGTAGCACAAATGGCAGATTAGTTGATCATGATGCAACATTCGCTGCAGAAATAGTGACGGCATTGAACTTTTAATTTGACTGAATTCTTCTGACGTTGGCCATGCGATAGACGGTGTGATATTATCTTATTTATAAATGTTCAGTGGATATGAAAGAGATCTCCAATAAGTTGTCTTATTTTAGGTCCTTTCCAGAATTATTTTAGTTTTACTTTGGAAACTGCAGCTGTTAATATTTAAGCTGGCTTAATTTAAACACAAATATCAAGACTCGAATTCCTTCTGACTTTTTTGAGTATAGATACCTCGATAAACATACCATACTTTGAACTGTTTTTTACTCTTAATTTACACATTTTTATTTGATACACTTTTTAAAGCACTGTGAAAAATTAGTTAAGGTTGGTACTTTCGCGGATAAAAATAAAGTTATAGATACTAAAAATAAGACAAATTATATGTATGTAGGTGTAGGTCCCACGTGAGATCCCACTCAAGAGAAAGTTACTAGAACAATTCTATAAATTCTTGTATAATCGTACATTCCGCTAATGCTGAATGACTGGTGTTAGCGCGTCACCGAATATTATTATCCTACGCAACACTGTCTACACCTGAGTCAAACCCCAAAATAATTCCAACAAATATACATTTAGATCTGTATCTACTGTTTCAGTTATACTTCAGAAATTTTCATTATTGAGATTGATAATGATGATGATGACTTCAGAATTAGGTTATTGGTAAATCAATTTCATTGTATTCTCGCTGTCGCTTCGATTTTGTACCACAAGTGCTCAGGTTTGGCCACCAAATCTGGTATAACTTTTAGGTATAACATAACTAGGAATCTAAAAATTACTACGGAGTTATAAAGGTCTGATAAATATGAATTTGAGTTCAAATAAAGCTGTAGAGAGGAGCTAAATTAAATAAACATGAGATGCAATCATCCTGAAGAGAATAAGAAGATCTAGAGTTCTTTCTAGTTTTGAACGAATGGTAACTAACTTTTTCTAACATTACCGTCAGTTATGGAATGGTATTTTAAAAAAAATTGAAATCGTTTGGTGAAAATCTTTCCAGAACCATCTACTTGATTACGATTTAGTGATTAATGGATTCCCTTCAAACTAGCTTTCAAAACATTGATAAAAGCAGAACGAATGAATTTTTCATAGTGTTTCTTATAACTGACCTAAATATAAATATCGCGAGCAGGTTGGTTGATCAATCCCATGATACGTTTTAAATTTAGACCATAGATTGTAATTTAAAAACAAAATTATCGTTTATAAATTGAATAATTATTCAAATATAATATTATGCTCAGTATACTACAAATATAAAACCAATATCCCGTAAGAGGATGAACGTTGTAGTATTTTCATGTAACATTATGCAAAAAAAACTTAAAATTACTTTCCGTATATTTCAACGTTTCAACAAAGTTAGTCTTTTGAAAAATCAGATTTTCTCCGCTACAATTTCAAACACCACCGATTCACATGTACATCCCAGCGTCTAATAACAACCATGTAAGCCATCCTTCTATCTAGAGTAGTATTGGGGGCCTTAGAGCAATCGCCCCTGGCCCTTCTTTTGCAAAATTGGGTTACAGATGGAATGCTATATAAATGCTATATAAAATTTAAACCTTGATGTGAAAATACCAAATAGGAAATTATAAAGCTCTATTCGCTTTTCCATAGCGCTCCAAGATACAGAAGGCCGCATCTCTCTCCTGTCATTCTTATCGTGTACTCATTTGTGTTTAACACTTATTTGTATTACTATTATAATAGAAGAATAATTTGGAAAATCCAAAAGTGCACGCCTCATAATTTTTTTTAATAAATATTTATTAATTATTATTTTTGTTTATTTAATAACAATTAAACCACATCGAATCAGACCCTGAAAAATGAAAGGGTTCTATTCCTGAGCATACTCAAGCGTAAGAGAAAAAAAAAGACTCGATTAGTAAAGTATTTCGGTCGCTATCGTGTTAACAAGAAAAAGGATCCGCACATACAGACACACGGACGTCCAAGACAGAACTTTTTTAAACTGTTTTTTAACTAGTTTAAATAACAAAAATGACATCAAAAATATCATGAACGTTAAAAATAGTGTTTTTTCTTAATATGTGTGTGTATGTATTATCTTACAAGTGCAATGTATGATACATAAAGAGATTTTAAGTTTGAAAAATCAGATGTTTTGCGCGAAGTGACAGTAGTACCCACCTCAACGCTTCGCTTATGAGGCGTGCAAAAGCGTAGCTACATAAGCGACTAATCCATTTCGAATATTGATAAAATCTTAAATCTATTAGTAGTTCTACTTAGCTTCTCCACATTCTGCTACCACTATTTTTCTTTTAACTATCTACTCAGTGTAATTTAAAAATAACGGTTCAAATATGACTCCTAATCCCTGCTCACGCGTGTCTCCACTAACTAATGTCACTGTCAGCTTTATCAGTAATGACATCGACCTGTCAAGGATACCCCAAGGTTTGTTTGGCGACCTTGCCGCCCGCGACGTCACCAGAGAAATGTATCCTCTATCTAAGTTTAGCCGTGGATTGGGCAAGGCATGGTGCAGATCAGTCGCCTGGATGCCGCGGCCGCGAACAGAGCACGCCTCTGCTTGATCGACCCCCGACCACTCTCTGGAGTGAAGTGTGTGACTGTGATTGTGTTGTCAAACCTGTGCCACCCGCCCCCTCACTCAGGTACGAGCTAGGTGTACTGAGTCCGATTGTGCCGCAAAAATAGATAGGCCGTTGCGAAATCATCATTTTTCCCGACATTCGCGTCGAACGGTGTAGTGTTTCAGGCGTCCGGTTATTTTGAGGCGTTGCGTGGGACGCCCGTTGTCTATTGGATGCGCGGCGTCGATTCGCAATTTTCCTATGCTCGTTTTCTCTGTGACCTTGACCTACATTTTAATAGTTTAAGGGTCATTTATGTATAACACTAACCAAGTACTTATTCAAGTTTAACATTCAATGTCACAAGTTTTGATAAATTGTTTTCATAAAATTTTTATGAATAAAGCTTCGTTTTGTTTTCTCTTCTGAAATATCTGATAATTTTGAGTGACCTCTCTACACTGACCTCGACATTATTTTAGTTTATAGTTTTCAGGTAATAGGTAGTTCGACTGATAGCTTTATAATTATCTTATGTTATTTTCAAAAATAATTTTATTCAAAAACAATATAGGTATAACCATTGATGTAGTTAACAGTTAAATAATTTTTTCATGTCAATCTTATATGTATATTCGTTTTTTCATCAAATTTCTATTCAAGGTCACTGTTGTCAAGAGCTCTATAGTCATCCGCTTGTTATTGCAAGCATAGTCTAATTATCATAAAGATCACCTGCTTCAACTAGAAATAAATTCGTAGTATATCAGAAATCGGTGTATCATTTTAGGATTCTACCATTTACTTTAATTAGGAAACACAATTTTACAAAAAATTTACTATTCACTCTGTGCAGTCTGATATATCTGTCAAAATGACATTTCACGCATGTCTTTCCACCATGTCGAATATGTATTGCTGTTTAATGTTTTGAAAATAACATTCAGAAGGTAACATAAATCTAACTGATATCAGTTGTCTGAAATACTTACTTCATTGTGAACATAGTTGAAACTTGACTGACTTTTCAGGGCCACGATAGAAAATTTTTGCACTATGATAATTGAAATAATTGTACGTTATTTTCTAAGGTTATTTTAAAGGCGCAATATTAGGTTTCCTTTCAATTCCAGTACTGTAAGGTGTCGTCGAAAATGTAAATTTAACTTCGTAATTAACTATTTTGGCTAATATATGCAGCACACTTTTCATAAACATCATAAGCTCTTATGGTTATATTTAATAAATCCTGTGATTAGAATCAAAGTAATAACACAACCCTTTAACGAAATGTTTTAACACAGTATAAGAAAATAATAAAATAATAAAATACCTATATTTAATCCTTGAATAGTTAGATAAACGCGTCAAAATTTAAATCAAATCATCCAGTAGTCAAAACAGATTAAACACATCACTGATTTATATGAAAACATTTAGATTTCACTATCATAATATATCAAAAATATTTAACTATAAAATTAATGTATTTAGAAAAAAATTAAGTATGTTCTTACGTAAGTATAAGCGTTCATAATGCTCTACGATACAATACTTTTCAAAAGTTCAGGGGCCTTATTATGACCTCTTATTTCCAGACAGTTTACGCCGTGAATTGGACTGACCGGCAAATTCCTATAATACCATAATAATTAACCATGGCTGGTTATTGCGATCATAATAATATGAATTTGCCAGTCACTTGAATTCAGGGCATAATCTCTCTGAAAATAAGAGGTCATAATACGGCCCTTGTACTGGGTTTTGATGCTTCAAGGTAAAAAAGGGGTTAAGACAGAGATTGTTTTAACATATTATCCCATGAGAATTTCTCTAAGAAATAAGAAGCAAAAACAATTTGACAGATAAAAAAGTAAAGCTCAATAAATGGATAGGAAACTCTCAACTCAAGAACAAAAATTCCTTTTAAAATTCCTTTTGTTACAGTTCTGTTAAGGACCTTATGCATCTTTGACTTAAACTTGGTAACTTGGTAAAAGGAACAACGACAGAAAGATATATTGATAAAGTTCATAGAGTCATTATAATACAAAAAAGCAATATAGCGATACATATACGAACAATAGAACGATATTAGTTAAAGTAATACATTTTAACGGCATTGGAGGCTTCAAGAACTGCTGTTAAGCATGTTTCTAGTTCTGTTTTTGAGTCACTGCGCTTTTCTGTTATAAAAAAAAATACCAGATGAATTAGTGTGTACCTACATGTAATTAAGGAAAGCTTTTCACAATAAAACATTTAGACATAGAAGTCGTCTATAAAATCTAAACGTATTTGTAATTGAAGACTGTAAGACCTGTGTAAAACTTTTTGAAAATAATTGTAATTAATAACTATAAAATTTACAGTAGAATGAAACTGATACGTATAATTAAGTTGTAGGTGTAGACGTCTCATTTAAAAAGCTCTTTTCGTCTTCAATATTGTTGAATTGTTTTTTAACTTATTAAGTTAGTAAAATATGTTTGCATGGTTTATTTTTTAATACAAAAATAGTTTGACAATAGTTCATAAATACTGCACACTTCTAAATAAAAAGTAAACATCTATACCAAAGAAAACAAGGCATTAGGTATGTAGTACCAGCGAGACATTTTAAAGGGACTATTAAACGGACAATTGAATTCTCTTTTGGATAGTTATACTGAAATATTATATTACAACAAACAACTTCATTAAATTTAAGTTAATACGTACATAAATTAGTTACATTTCCGTTCTACCGTATCCAAATATCTAAAGTTGGCGTCAACTCGTTATATGTCAAGGTGGGCTAATTATAACCGACCGACTTTACTAGCGAATCAGTCTTCCAGAGCTTGTATTTATGACTATTTTACTGTTGCTTACACGTAATTTCGGTTGTTTATTGTTGTGTTACAGTTATGTTAACTTTTATTTATAGTATAATTAAGATAATGGATGTAGTTAGGTATTATATTAAGCACCCGATTATGAATAAAGCTTGTTGGTAAATAAGGGATCTTCTAAAAGAGCTCTTCAATCAATTGAAATGTTGAGAAATGAAGAGATTGTCTTCGAGAAGTCGGTCGATTCGACCATCAAAGAAATTCGGTATTATTGTTATCTCATTAAGATGTATTCTCATGGGATCTGGAGTACAAGTGCCACTATCTATTTTCTTTAGGCAGTAGGTGACGTCTTCTTAACCCTACCGGACCAAGACTATTTACTATTCTTTTCCCATTGATATTATTCTTACTCTTGATTGTAAAACCATTAGTTAGAGCCTGAAGGCTCTAACTAATGGTCACGTCACTATGTTACAATTAATAAGATGGAATGTTTAGTAGTTAACTATACCCGGCGCGGCGAATGATGATTCCTATGACACTGACAGTTATTCTCAAGAGACAAACTTGTAATGGCGTCACCGTTAAATTAGAAACGTATTGGAGGCGTCTAAAAATGGCATTTATTAATTTTTACGTAGCTTTATGCCATAACATTGATATTCCGTTGGAATTATAACAATTCTTAACATTTACGAGAAATTATATCAATCTGACTTTACGTTTACGTCCTACAAAACTTACATCGTTGGCATTTATCGACTAGTGCGGAAAGTATCGATAAACAAATTTCGATAATGGAAACGAGTTCACATTTTTTCCATGCTTACGCTTTAGTTCATTCACTATAGAATGGAACAGAAGATCGCAGCATATTTAATTTAATTAATTACCGTTCGCGTTAATTTACTTACCTATGATAATATGAGTTTTTTAGGCAAATTAAATGGGGGATTCCATTTTCATGATAAAACAGCAGAACTAAAGCTATATATATATATATATATTATTAGTATATATATATATGTATATATATATATATATTATTAGTAGTACATATTAAGAACACTGGCACATTTTTATGTTTTGGAAAACTTTCGTTTTTCTTACCTACTTAATCTATGCTAAAAAACTTAAATTAATACAACAACAACATAATAGACGTTAAAAATTTTAGTTAAAAATTATTTTTATAATATTTGTAAAAACATGTTTACCGACGTGGCTGAATGCAAACCACGCCTTTGCCTATAAAATAGTAAAGTATCGACACGACCCATCATACGAGCAATCACTAAGACGAACTGTCATAGGGATCATCATTCGCCGCGCCGGGTATAACCAAATCTCTTTAATATTCTGGATTGAAAAGAATTGAGTTGAATGGAAAATAAATCAGATTACATATACAATAAGTAGAGTAATTAATAAGAATACAATAAGGGGTAAATATAGCGATTATAATGTTAGCTAAGGACGGAGCGGCCCAAAAAGCTCTCCCTTTGTGAGACTTAAAAAGCTTATCACCATCTCACACTCGAGAATCAATTAGAAAATCAGATAAAGATAGGCCATAAAGGGTCGTCGCGGAAGAATTCCAACCAATACCCGCGGCCTCATCATTAAAGCGGCTCGATGGAACGCAGTGGGTTTTAGTCGGTAAGAATCCGACATAACCCACGGCTCCTTCCCCGGGGGCCGTGGGTATCTTTGGAAGATTTCCCCACTATAAAAAAGGCCATAAAGGATCAGAATATCTAAATCCAAAACTTGATAAACTCTTATAACCTGAACCTGAAAGTTTTGAGTCAAGTCTAGTAGAGACAATAACCTGTATTCTGAAACGGTAGTGAAAGTTAACGCTCAGCAATGTTTGTCACAACACACTTGGCATACGACCAAACAATTACAATGACACGCGACGAATTGTCGAACCATCGGAATTGCACAGACCTATATAATTCAGAGGACCATTAACTCTTGGGCTTCGTTTAAATTGCCATGTACCAATGACACTTTCATGCTATTCTTAAACATTGCTTTGGGCTCTGCTAGTATGCGAAAGTAAAGATTTTCACTCCTTGAAATCTTCTTTCGATTAATTTTTATCCGTTTTCATCTTTTTGGCGAATACTTGCTGCAAAATTGTTTACTCCACATATGAAATAATCACTGTTTTTGATTTTTTCAACCAATGGTTTCACTGTCCATGAAAACTAAAAGAATACTGTCTTAGGGTTCGGCCAACCATCGGTTTCTTTGCTTACTTTTTATTCGGGCTATTGATAAACATGTCTATTAGCACAAATGTTAGATAGATTGAATCTTTGTACCAGTATAAGTATTATCCCATCAAAAACATCCTGTAAAAAACCCAAGTCTCGCAGCTCAGTCTTTCTACCGTCAAAAGTTGTGAGATCCATGTAATACCAAGTCGGTTAATCTATTTAGTGTCTACTTGAAGGACCTTCTGTCTTAAGTTATTACATAAGTTATTATCATGCCAATATTAAAAATATTTAACGTTTTAAACAAATAGATCGACTTGGACATCGCTTGATTTGATTATTAGTATGTATCACACTACACAGCACGACGGGCCAGCGACCAACAGGAACGAGAGTTTCAATCGCGTGAGGCGCGAGAGACTAAAGAATCTAATATAATATTGTAATATTCATTTTGTTTTCATGCGATGTCCAAGTCGATCTATTTGTTTAAAACGTTAAATATTTTTAATATTGGCATGATAATAACTTATGTAATAACTTAAGACAGAAGGTCCTTCAAGTAGACACTAAATAGATTAACCGACTTGGTATTACATGGATCTCACAACTTTTGACGGTAGAAAGACTGAGCTGCGAGACTTGGGTTTTTTACAGGATGTTTTTGATGGGATCTCTCTTCTTTTTGTAGAGCCTTTCTTTTTGATACCACCACCAACCACCAACTGCATAAATAACTTTGTAATCCCATATATTTATATGGGATTACAAAGTTATTGATGCAGTTGGTGTATTTGGAAAACTGGACCGAAATTACAAAATATTTAAGTTTTCCCATGATTAAGACACTAAACTCTATATGTATTCCAAATATGAAGCTTCTAAGTCTGCTAGAAGTGCCTTGGACTTTTGATGATCGGTGAGTCAGTGAGTGACAAAATTTAGAAACTTTAACAAGTTGTCATTCTTAAACTACTGGTTCAAATTGACTGAAATTTTAAATATTCCGTGTTTATACAATGCCGGATTAGTTACTGAAGATTCAGGTTTCTTGCTTTATCCACAACCGAATTATAGGGGGTCGAAAAAGGCCCGAATTGCTTCGAGAAAAGGATGGTACGGCCGTGCCGCTTTTTTTTTGCTCGACTTGGCGGGGGCACTGCCGTGCCCCCAGATATAGTTACCCAATGATATCTGAAAATCACGAAATATTTTAAGTTATTATTGGCACATCGGCTGAATATGATGAAATATTTTTTATATATTATTATTATTATTGGCAAAAGTATACCTATACTAGTTAGTATAGGTATACTTATTGTATGAAATTTTCTTTTGGCGAGTAAACATATTATCTATATGACCTCTCCCAATTATATGTGCAATAAGACAGCTAGAACCACAATATGATTTCCTCGAAGTATGAACAAGACGAATTAATATTGCATGAGGTAACAAAGCTTTTTTCTGGGAAATAAAAATACTAATAAAACATATTATTTTCAGGACATAGCTAAGAAAGTTGGAGACGACAAAGGCCTTCCCGAGCACCTTAAACTTCCGATTCAACGAATCAACGACTATCAACTACTTCTTAAGGTAAATAATCTTATCCTGCAGTATATTATACATAGTTTGCGTAATTCATCACATTGAAAATAAGTGAAATAGAATAACATACAATTATAATCGGGATCATAAGTTTCATTCGAATCCATTAAATCATTTTCTACGAAACATAGCAACTCTCACATTAGTTATCTAAACACCATTCGAAAGTACTGGAAAATGTAATATAATTATGATCTTAAAGCCAACACTCAAAAAGCATATAGCTAAGCTGTAATATTTCAGTATAGGATCTAAAATTACTCCCCTCAAACGTACACAGCTGACGTCACTGACGTTTTCATCGCAAAAACAAATACGACGGTGTAAGAAACCGTATTTACGTTTAGTTTAATTTTACTGCTAACTTGTTATTGGATGGTGATTACATACTTCCGATCAGTTTTATTTTTAGCCTATTGTTTTTGACTCATTTTCGTCAATTTTTTTAGAAAGTCTACACAGTTATTGAAATCAGCGATAATTTTTATAAATCGCTGTACATCACATTCACAATAGTCAGTACATTCGTTTAGGCTATTTTTCTTGTACATTTGAAAAAAAATTGTCTATGGGACCCGATTACATAACATCTTTACCTACACGTACACAACTTCTTTCATACATTTTCTGTCATACTCACATAAACTGAACACTTTATTTTCCAGGAACTAGTCAAGTACTCCAAACGTCTCGGCGACGATTGTACTGACTTACAAAAGGCCTTGGAACTATTTCTCGGTGTCCCAAACAGAGCGACCAACAACTTATTCATTGCGAGCATCGAAGGCTATCGCGGAAATATCTACAAGCTTGGGAGATTACTTACCCACGATTGGTTCACAGTCGAAGTAGAAGGGAGGTCGAAAGAGCGGTATCTCTTTCTGTTTAAGGCGAGGATCCTCGTCTGCAAGATCAAGAGGGTTGCTGACGATAGATCGGTGTTTGTTTTACAACATATCGTGAAGGTAAGCATATTGATGTACTGATAAATAAATGGAAAGTATAATGCTATCCATTTAAAAATTCAATTATAAACACTTTAGTAATAAATCATACAAATATTATTATTTGTGTTCGTTCGTTTTCTTTAACGTATTAAAATGCACACTTGATGGATTTATTCTTAGTACACGTCAAGTAAAATAATTATCTTTTTGTCGAGTATGATTAACGTTTATAAACTGCAATGATGAAAACATTTATTTTAATAGTTCATTAAATTTTGCAGCTTCCTGATTTAGAAATCCAAGATCACCCAGATACACTAAAGTTTGATCTTCACCAAAAGAATCCACCTTTGGTCATCACCCTCACAGCTCACAAGGACTCAGTTAAGACTGCTTGGCTTCGTGAAATCAGACAATACGCGAGTGATCTTGGTAAGGCTAAACACTTGTTCTTTTAAAAAATGAAAAAGAAACGTTTGTGGGAAATAATCGTTATAATTTAACGCTAATTGCATAAAATAAATAAATATATGTAAAAGAAAAGGGCCAACTTCAATAATTATATTTCTTTAAATTACAGTTGCATTAGCAGAACACGCCGCAGACGATCTGCAAGTATTACCCCAAGAGGAATACTTCGAAGCTGAAGACGAGTCAAATAAGAGAGAGTACTCAGAAGACGAAGAAGACGGTCAAAAGGAGAAGAAAGCACGAACAGAAGAAGCTGCAGTTGAAGAACAAGAGGAATCACTTCAAGTTACAACTAAGCGAAAAGCGTCACTTGAAAGTGAAGTCGCTCAGAAGATATCTAAATCTGAACACGTAGAAAGTGCATCTATAAGTGAAGTCCAAGAAATCTCTAGTACTCAAGAAGTCACAGCTGATTTAGAGTCTAAATCGATTGTGACACAAATAAGTACTACAGTTATTGAAACTGATCAAACCGTTGAGGTCCAGGCTTCTGAAAAAAACGTCGAAGTTGGAATACACGAAGTATCGGAATCTAAACAAGTTTCAACAACACAATCTGTCCAAGTTCATTGCACAGAAGTATCTACTCAAGGATCTGTGGAAGAAGTAGTAGAAACTACCAGCAAGACACAGATTAGCGAAGAGAATACTGAAATAAAGCAAGACAACTTGGTCGCTGAATCACAACAGTCTGCTAAAGAAGTTGAAAGTGTTTCGATTTTACAAAAGCAGGAACTAGAGAAATCAGTCTGCGAAAATCAAAATACACAACAAACTTTTCAAGTTTCAACTGAAAAATCTATAGCATCTAAAGAAGAAATCAAAGAAGAATCAACAGAAGCGGTCGCATTTGTGCATCAAACAGAGAAATCTGAAGTTACATCTGTCGGGGAATTCAAAGCTGAGGTTGAAAGTGTTTCTGAAAAAACAGAAGAACTAAAAACATCTACCAAAGAATCTGAAAAACAGAAAGTTACAACAGAATTAACAACAACTAGTAAAGATTCAGTATCTGATCAAAAGGAATTGAAACGAGGTTCTAAAACTAAGCGCAATTCAAAGAAGAAAGCTGATACTAAAACTCAGGAAACAAAAACAGTAGAACACGTTGAAGTTGAAGCTGTTTCAGAAGTAACAGCAGAAGTTGTTAATGTTAAAACAACTGAAACATCGATCCAAGAAAATAAAACAGAGGATACTCAAGAGATTAAACAAAAAACCTCGAGTTTGAATAATAATAATAAAGAAGTACCAGATCTTGAAACAAAACAGGCGGTATTAGAATCAAATACAGAATCTAAGCGATCTGAAGATACTGTTTTAGAAGAAAGCCAAAGTTTTAATCAAGAGGAAAGCGCTGAAGGAGAGATGTCGAGGTACAGCCGCAGTTCGCGGCTCTCTGGAGGTGAGATGCCTTTTGTAATTTAAAACCCCTGAAATATGTATTTGTTTTTATATTATTCTTTCTTATAATTTTCGTTATTTGCCCTTGTCATTATGTTTTTTGAAAATTTAACGTAGTACAATATACCAACTAATAGAAAACATCAAAAATGAACAAAAAGTATGTTAAAATATTTTAATTTTCGTTTCATAAAATAATGATTATTTTATGATAGTTATCATTAAATTTCTTCTGGATATTTGGAAAATTTTAATTGGATATTATTATCCCAAAATATGATAAGTATTATGTTTCTTGTTTGTCGTCTTTATTAATCTCTTCTTTTTTATTATTTAGAGTACTCCAGTAGTACTCGAAAATCATCAACAGGTGGTCGATATGAGTCTTCGGCCGATGGAGGTATCTCCTCTTACTCATCTCGCCGTGAGAGTGGTTCTCGTATTGAGAGCAGTCGCTATGATATCGGAGGTATTGAAGGCTCTGCTGGATCGAAGTACGAATCTAAGTACTCAACATCTAGTGCTATTGAGGGAGGATCGAAATACGGCGTCGAGTCGAGTTACGAGAGCAGGAGCTCAATCAAAGATGGCTCCAAGTACGGTGTCGAATCGAGTTACGAGAGTAGGAGCTCCATCAGGGACGGTTCCAAGTATGGAATAGAGTCCGGTTACGAAAGAAGCAACTCGATCAAAGATGGCTCGAACTACGGCGTTGAGTCGAGTTACGAAAGTAGGAGATCCATCAAAGGTGGTTCTAAGTATGATGTTGATTCCTATGATAGCAGGAGCTCGGTCAAGGATAGCTCGAAGTACGCTCTCGAATCTAACTACGAAAGAAGCAACTCGATCAAAGATTCAAAGTATTCGATAGAAGAAACCGATACTGAAAGTAAAATCAACAACATTGCAGCCAAGTACGGTCTGAACAATAATATCGAGACTTCCGAAAGCAAGTCCATCAAGCAAAGCATTGAAGCCAGCTACGATGTAGACCTCGATGCTCCCAGCAAAATCGACAGTATTGCTTCGAAATACGGTCGCAATTCGATCACCAGCAGCTCTAACGTTGAAGCTCGCTCTACAAGATTGAACATTGAAACCAGTTTAGACGGAAATAACGTTGAAGCTAAGGCAGTAGCTGAATCCAAATACTCCAAGAAAAGCTCCAAGAATGGTGAATCCGCGTATGAGAGCGAATATTCGAAGAAATCGTTAACCAATGGATCGGTAACCGATCAGTTTATATCCGAAAAATCGGTTTCCAAATCTGAATCGTTTGATGGAAAGCCGATTTTCTCGAAGACTCTTGAAGGGCAGAACATCGAGCGTAAGTATATCGACACTACCCACGACAGTAGACACTTAGTGCTTGTACATACGCTTCTAGAATTAACACACACAACACATTGTGCTAACGCTTCTATGTGAAGTCTTCGCTCGAAGATGTAGGAAAACATAATGTTTGAATTCGCAGCCGGTGAGAATGCGATGTTCGAATGCAAGATTAGTTCTCTGGAAGAGGTTAAAGTGACTTGGCTGAAGGACAACAAGCCTCTGACGGACCGTTTGATGGATCGAGTGAATATAGTGAACTCGGGAGACGTCCATAGACTAGAGGTGATGCATTGTAGAGAGGACGACTCGGGCTTGTACACCGCGCGGGCTGAAAACGTGAAGGGCAACGCCCATTGCACCGCGCAGTTGATTGTACATGAGCGTGAGTAGATGACTTACTAGTTTAGAGATAAGCTGTTTTGAACTCTTATTTCTTATAGATTGAACCTTTGCAGCTATATTTTTCAGGTATACATTTTTTTAGGTCGAGTATTTAGAATAATATATAATTTCTTCAATTAATATATCACACACAACAATATTTTATGTAATTTCGTTTAAGAGTTCAAAACAGTTTGACCCTATAACATTATAAATAGATCAAACTATGTATATGCAGCGTCTTATCAATTAAAAAACAGCATGGCCGCCACAATCATCAACAACATCGTAAAGCGCATAACACGTAGACAATCTTTTCTCTTTATAATTTTCCTGTTGCGACTTAAATAGAAAAACTGGCATGATTATTGTGTCGTCTAGCTTTTTTACTCTTCCAACCTTTACCAATTTTGTCAATTTTATTATACACAGGTTATATTTGGTAAGATATTTTGTCACTGTAATTCCTGGTTACTTGTATTTTGTATAATTTGATTGTATAATTTTTTTATTATGTATAGTGACTCCGGAAGAAAGGAAACTAAAGAATGCTCAGAACGCACCGTACTTCTTGGTAGCTCTGAAGGACACTGAGATATTGTTGAATACATACTTGCGTTTTATGGTCAAGGTGAAGGGAACACCTAATCCTGAAGTGAAATTGTAAGTTTAATTCGTTATTTTATTCGCAGATTTAAATAAAAATAATTTGGAAAATCCAAAAGTGCACGCCTCATAATTTTTTTTTAATAAATATTTATTAATTATTATTTTTGTTTATTTAATAACAATTAAACCACATCGAATCAGACCCTGAAAAATGAAAGGGTTCTATTCCTGAGCATACTCAAGCGTAAGAGAAAAAAAAAGACTCGATTAGTAAAGTATTTCGGTCGCTATCGTGTTAACAAGAAAAAGGATCCGCACATACAGACACATGGACGTCCAAGACAGAACTTTTTTAAACTGTTTTTTAACTAGTTTAAATAACAAAAATGACATCAAAAATATCATGAACGTTAAAAATAGTGTTTTTTCTTAATATGTGTGTGTATGTATTATCTTACAAGTGCAATGTATGATACATAAAGACATTTTAAGTTTGAAAAATCAGATGTTTTGCGCGAAGTGACAGTAGTACCCACCTCAACGCTTCGCTTATGAGGCGTGCAATTGTCTTAGAAAAATGTATTATGTTTTTATTTTATCTGGTCACGCTTTTCCATGTCTTCCAGAGTAAAAAGCGTTGCAATAATGGTATCTGTTTGCGAATTTCATCCTAGTGGGATGTGGGATGTGGTGGGATGATAATTTTAATCCAATTAATTCACTTGGGCAAAAGTTCCGTATAAACTTTCACGTCTACAATACAATCTCCTGATTTTCATCATCCATAATATGTCTTAGTGTTATAATTTCCATTTAATTTTTACACATACAATTTCTAGAAAATGCCCCAAAAATTAACCAATCTCCCTTTTTTAAGCTACCGCGAAGGCAAAGAAATCAAAACCACTATGGACAGCGACCGTGTGTCCATAGTCCGTACTCGCGCTGAGAAGGGCTGCTATGAACTCGTGATCTCTGATGTGAATTCTGGAGATGCTGGCACTTATTCCTGCAAAGCCATCAATATTTATGGGGAAGTGGAGTCTGAAGCCACTGTGACTGTTGTTGGTAAGGATCTTGATATAAGAGATGGTGTAGGTAAATGTCAGCTTCAGATAGTTTAAATACGTGATTCTTGTCCATACTATCCTGTATTTTTGTCCAGATAGAGATACAGATAGTTCAGTGTCTAAAGTACTCATATAGTAAAAGATTATTCTCGAAACATTTAAAGAATGACTTTAACAAGCTTGAGTACTTCATAAGCGTATTCGACTTTAAAAATAAAATTGACTAAGACCAAAATACTATTAAATTAAGAATAGCATTCTTATAAATAAAATACACAACACTGAAAAATTGATCTGTTTATAAAAAACAAAAGCATCATTAAAGGAATAATAAATGGCTTCTAAAAATAAGTTTGACCGAACCCTTGTCACTTTAACTAGGATAAAATCGTAAAAATACTTTTATTAGATGAAAACTTATCGCGATCTTGATATTCGTTTTATTTTTAAACAAATTAATGACAAAGATATGCCACACATTTTAGTTAAAACGTTTGGATTGTGTCCAATGTTTGTTTATGAATTAGTGGCACGTTAAAAATAACTCGCAACTAAATATATGGTCTCGGGGTTTCAATGTTACGCCTTTCCTTTTAAATATTATATAATTATGTTATATGCAATTCTTCAGATTACAGAATAAAGCAGAGGTTTAATGCCCTCAATTGTTAACTGAATTTGTTTACTCTATTTTAATTTTGGCAAAGACTTCGATCAAAGATCAGTTTGTCGCGACGTCTCCGCGTGAAAGATTGCATTGCGCTAAAGCTTATTTAAAACGTTGGTTAAACAAAATAATGATAAGACTTCCCTAGAGTTTTAAAGTTTTGTGAATTGGATAGAGTTTAAAAAAATGAATCACATATCACCAGATGACAAGAATATTTTCGGGGAGCTTTTGCCGGGTGGTGAAGGTTTACTTGCAAAGGGAGAGAAGCCTGTATTCGCGTGGAAGCGTGATGGCCTTGAATTTGACCCTGAAGAGAGGTTCAAGGTCCTCCTCGGAGATGATGAGGATTCCTTGGCGCTGGTGTTCCAGCACGTCAAACCTGAAGATGCTGGATTGTACACATGCGTCGCTAAGACCAGCACTGGAAATATTTCCTGTTCCGCTGAACTTACTGTGCAAGGTTCGTTTGTTTTATTATTCTTACAATTATTAATTTTAAGATTTATTTTTAATCTATTGCTATAACTTATTTTTACATCTTTTAACATTACATTCATATTTTTCCGAGTTATGAAAATATCCCAGGATTTCCAAACCGAGAAAAGCTAAATTATGCCTTTCAGAGATTCAAATCATTGTCAATATTTGGTGTTTTCTTTAAAATTTAACTTTGCTAGTCCTCTTATATTGTTAGGTTCTTAATTAATTCGCTTGAAGCGTTCTAAATTCTACAATAATAGTTCGACACTTGGCAACGGTGCCGCCTTAACTAATCCGGTCTAGGCCTTGTTTACAGCATTGGCATCTCATGAATCTAGTTGTGTATTACGATATATTTCATGTTTTACATGTTCATGCCATGTTTTATATATGAAAGTGTTAAAATAATGCAATAACGCTTATCTCTCTTATTTCCATACTCCAATGTAATAATTTTTAAGCTTTTAAACAATTTAAACCATCATCGGTAGAGTCGACCATAGTATTAAAAGGGATAGTAAACACAAAATATTCACAACACATTTTAAATTCATCCAACTATATCAAAAAGTTGCATTACACCATAAATAACTCAATCGACTCAAATTATTAATTACTCAAGAACGGCTGAACAGATTTTGATGAGTTTGATTTGAGATTTTCCTTTGATTTTTCTCCACTTGGATTATATTGTATAATGAGAATGAAAATTGAGACAAATCTGTATAATAAAAAAAAACTACCATACAATCAGTGAACAGTTAATTTATAACAATCAAATTAACATGAAAATTATTAATGCAGGTGCCGTAAACTACTTACACCGTGAGCCCGAAAAGCCCACCCTTGAGATAGAACACCGGGAGCCAGTTGTATCGAGTGGTGGGTCCGCCATGTTAGAAGTGGTATGCAAGGGCTACCCCAAACCCACCGTGGTGTTCAAGCACAAGGGCGAGGTGGTGGAGGCTGATGCTAGGCATAAGTATGTAGTTAATAGTAGTGCTAGTATATTAAGTGTTTCTATTGTAAAATATTTTTAGCAAGAAGAAGTAGTTAGTAGTGGGATTACAGTAATAGTCATTTGAGAAATAATAAGTTGTATAAAATTGTATTCTGTCATTTTCGTTTAAACTATTCTTGTTAAAATTATTCTTGTACTTCGTGTCATTTACTATTTTATACATTGGGCTTTTTAAAAATGTCTATTAAGTCATCTGAGCATAATTTGTTCACTATATTTATTGCCAAAACTTGAAAGAAGATAAGAACTATTCTATATACTCACGACAAAATAGAAAAATTACCAATCTCCTTTCTCAGGTTCCTCCACGAAGACGACGAAAACATGTCACTTGTAATAAAGAACGTCACAGTGGCTGACAGTGGTGTGTATGAAGTGACAGCTTCCAACGATCTCGGAGATGATACCACCACCTTCAACCTGGTGGTCACAGCACCACCTAAGATTAAGAAGAAGATTGAGAACCAGACTTGTATGGTGAGTTCGTATTATAATTGTTGGTAGGAAATTGGTTGGTTGGACTAAATGTCTTTTTTTTAGTTTTATTATTGGTTGGAAGTGACATTCACAATGTTCACTTTGAAACAGGTGAATCTAATGCGATAAACTTAAGCATAGATGTAGATAAAATGTTGAAGAGCCTACAGACAGATTAACAGATATACATATACCTTAAAGCATAATTCCTAATGCAAGACATTAAAATAAATGTATTTTCTTTCTTTCTTTCTTTCTTTCTTTCAAACATGATAAGTTATAGTGGTAAAAAAATATGAGATAAATCTAATCGTACAGTGTAGGTCACAAAACGTACCTAACGTCAACATTCAGATAGACCTATACCTAAAAATAAATGAAAGATATTTTCGTTAGTTTATTTTATAAACTATCTATTCTTTAAGTTTATGATGATTTTTAACCGCTAATAAAAAGTCAAAACATTTTCAATTTAGACATTTTATTTCTTCATAGGATATGACGTTTTTTGTATCTTTGTCTCACACAGGCCATTTTCCTAACATAAATTTGCAAAATTTCAATCTCCAGGTGGAATCAACGCACACAGTACGCATCGAGGTAGAAGGCACTCCATCACCAGACGTGACCTTCTACAAGGACGGGGCTCTCATCACCAGCTCGGAGCGCATCATCATCACCAAGGAGTCGGAGGAGGTGTACACCATCACCATTAAGGATGCCAAGCTGACTGATACGGGGTCTTACTCTGTGGTCGCTAAGTAAGTTAACATATTGAGTTATTAATATTAACTGGAGTGTATTTAAAGTTTTTTTTTTTTCATTTTTAGTCGAACAGAATGTGTCTGGAATTAATTTTTTGAAAAATTTACGCTTAAATAACACACGATTATTTAGATAGATAGATAGATAGATGGATGAAACGTTTATTCATAGAACACAATAACACTTACAATAAAACACAAAAAGCAATTAAACAATACAGAAAACACACACTCACAATTTTGAATGTTAAAAGGATTGAAAGACATTGAAGGTTCTTCCAAAACATAATGTTTTCATAAAAGCAGTCTTGCTTTTGGAGTACCTATTTTACAAAAAAATAATCATCAATGTCAGTTCATAAACAACGAAGTTATCTGCAAACATGCATAAAAAATATGATATGTATCTTTTGACTAGAGAAACCTCCTCCATATTTCAAATTACCTAATACCTCAAGTATTAAATTCTTTTAATTTAAATTTCCAGGAACGAAGTGAACCAATGCTCCGACTTCTGGCAGTGGCTTGTGACGTCACCGCCCAAGGTCACCAAGAAACTGGGAAGCTCTAAAGTGTGCGATGAAAAGGAAACTGTCACCTTCGAGATTCAGACCGAAGCAGAACCGGCTCCTACTGTTACTTGGTGAGTTATACAAATCAAAGGACCAAAAATCTAACTGTGAAACAAAATTGATCAATTACAGTCATAAATTTTTCAGGTTTATGATTTTTTTTTATTCCGCTCAATTTTGGCAATAGTATAAGTCTAAGTTTGCTTTCGTATGTGATAAATTCTGTTACCCTTAATAAAACACAATTAGATATAAGAGATTTTCAATTTCATGAAAATTTTCATTCAGCAATACCTATTTTTTGTCTAGGATAGAGAAAATAAATCTTTACTTTCGCTAACTTCACACACTTGACCATTTGTAAAAATTGGTTCATTTCCTGAAGACTCATCAACTAATTTACCAGGTTCAAGAACAAAACAGAGCTAAAAGAATCATCAGTGATCAAGATATCATCATCTGGTGAAGCGCACAAGTTGGTCATCACCTCAGCTGCGAGGGCTGATGCTGGGGAGTATTCTTGTGAGGTAAGCAATGTTAAATGGTTATAGGGTGCTTTTTCTATGTTATTTTACTAGTAGTGTAAATTTCACCAAATTTCCTATTTTTTTGTTAGATATAGAAAAATTGCTTAATTTCATAGATATATGCATATTGCCACTGTTTCCTCTTTATTTATAATATCCACACAAATCGTGAATGACAAAATAAAGCCTGTGCTGCTGTATTGCCACTGTCAAACAAATAATTCCAGCTATTAAAATCAATCATACATTGTCTGCCTATACAATATCCATATCCTATATCCTTTTTTGGTTTCCCAGAATAGATTTTTTACTGTACACTCGTCATGTTTTTCTTTGTTTTCATTATATTATTAGTAGTATTGTTCAATTGGGATTGTTCAATAAAGTGAGTGCTTTTCACTAAATAAAAGAAAATAATGGTCTAGAACCACCATCCTCGTCTACATTAGCAAAAATCATCCCCGTCTATTGTACACTCACCTTTTTTTGATGTACAATAAAGTGTTATAAATAAATAAAAAATGCCCTAGATCTGGCACCGTGAAATATCTACATTAAAATAAAAGACGGGTTGCACTCCGGGAGTGCCGGCAGAAGTGAAAACTTGATTATTAATGTTGAGCATGTTTGATATCCATCCGTCTTACGCTTTTTCGATCAGGTCACGTGTCCTGACGCGAGTTTAAGATTTTATACCCATTACAGAAAAAGTGCTCAACGCCGCTAAAGAAGTTTTCACTTCAAAAATAAATAAATAATTCCATTGTACAGATCCGTAACGTGCACGGCTCAAGCAGTGACTCGTGCTTACTGCACGTGCGTTGCGCGCCGCAGTTCACACGTCGCTTGGAAAATAGGACCGCAAGTGAGGGGGATGTTAATGTGGAGTTCACTGTCGATGTAGATGCTTATCCGGAGCCTCAAGTGCAGTGGTATGTGTTTGGGTGTTATTAATCTTAATATATATATGTATATAAATCTCGTGTCACAATGTTTGTCCTCAATGAACTCCTAAACCACCCGATTATAATAAAATTCGCACACCATGTGCAGTTCGATCCAACTTGAGAGATAGGATAGTTTAAACATGTAGGTACCACGGGCGAAGCCGGGGCGGACTGCTAGTATGATATAATCGCCATAGTTATCATTGTGATCACTGTTATCGTCATCATCACCATAATTATCATGAGTGTTAATATTATCACTATCGTTAGCATTATTTATCATGTGTGTCAATGTAGATGCTTATCCGGAGCCTAAAGCCTAAATTATTATGATGAACATCGCCTTCATCATTATTTTCACTGTCGTTATCGTCTCCATCATTACAACCATTACAATCATACCTGGTACATCATTCCACTGATAACGATCAATATCAAGCAGGGCGTTAACTTTTAGTTCACTGTGGTCGCTGACGCGTATTCTGAACTTATGTTACTACATCTACACATACTACTGTATGTGTACAATATTTGTATTTTATTGGTTGATTTATATTATTAATGTGACAAACATCAGTATCAGTATTTTAAATATCATCACCACAACCATTATTATCGTCATTAAACCCTTTCATTGTCTGCCTGCCATAATCCTTTTCTCGTTTCGACGTGTTGTATTTTATGGGTTCTTGGATATAGTGGAATCTTCATAATGTTTTCAATCTTGTAATTTGTACAATTATTACTGTCATCGTCAAAACAATCATCATGCAAAACCTAAACCATAAGAAAAGGTGTGTTAATTAAAATTTCTGATCACAGGTACTTAGGAGACGTGGAAATCACCGAAAAGAAGACAGTCTACAGTCGCGTAGACAACGGCAGCACACACAAGCTGATATTGAAGGAAGTGTCCGCTGAGATGTCTGGACAGTACACTTGTAAAGTGTCCAATGAACTGGGCGCTGATTCCTGCCAAGCCACTTTCACCGTTAATAGTGAGTATTAAAGTTTAAAATAGAATAAAAGTTTTTATCAAGATGTGGTTATTTAATTAATTGTTATCTCAATGACGTAGCCAATAATGATACAAGACAAGGTCAATAATTAGATTTTATAATATAACCAAATCGGAGAGACATAAAATTCATATATTTTATACAATGTTATGTATTCTAAATCACAAGTTACTTTGACGGCGAACAAAGGAATATAATTCCGTAGTTTCCAGTTAGGACAAATTGCAAATCATCTTAATTCTGGGTTAAAACACAAAAAATAAAGTAGTTAATTCTTACAACAACTAAACTGTTGAATTCTTCACAAATTACATATTTGCTTTAACCTTAATTATGAATAACTGTCAAACGCAAGATATGTAATAAAAAAACAAATTTCCAGGGAAGCCCCGCATCACCAAGAGTCTGGTAGACATGACAGTTGATGAAGGTCAAACCCTGAAACTGGAGGTAGAAGTGGAAGGTTGTCCCGAACCCAAGGTCAAATGGTACAAGGATGGTAAAGAGGTCACCACTGACGCTAGAATCAAGATAGAAAGAGACACACAGAGGTGAGAAGACTTGTCTTTTCTTGGATATAAAATGTTGAAATTGTTCTAAATATACATTTAAAAATAGTTATTTTTCGCTGCACTCACTCTTCATGTAGTTCGGAGTTACCAAGAGCATATTATAATTGGACAAAAATAAAAAATAAATCGTTTTTAAATGATAATACATTCTAAATTAAGAATTTCTAGCCTCACTCAATTACATTAATAATTATTATCGATTTGGAAATTTTAATTTAATAACCATTTATTATTATTGTTATCTGATACTCATTATACGTTTCTGCATTCAGGTTAGAGAACTATAACCTGACGGTAACTCTTATCAAAGAAGAAGATGGCGGAGAATATGAAGTTCGCGCAGAAAATGAAATGGGAAGTGTATCTTCCAAGAGTACTGTCACAGTACACAGTAAGTATAACGTAGAATTAACACACACACTCGGTTATAAAAAATATTCCAAAAATTATATTAAGGAAGAAATTAGTAGTCCTCTTAGATTTTTAGTTATAGACTCTTTAGTTTAGCTCTAGATCAACGATACAGACAATAAAACAATGTACACGCTTCAACTGGTAATGCACATGAAAATACACGCCTGGAAGCCACTGGTACTGTAGTAGTTAGCGATAACTTAGTTTGTAGATCAGTAGACCTGACTGTCTGCACGTAGTTTATGTATTTTTACTGTGACGTCCTAGTTGATAAGTATTTGGTACAAAAAAAGCATTCAATAGACTCGAATGCTCGTGTGCACTCCGAAACACATTACCCTACTATTACTCTTCTCGCACGTAACCTTACATTTGTTTATTAATTTTTATATCAACCATTTTAATTCATTTAATATTGTCATCATTTTTCATTGTCTTCAATAGCCAGAGAAGTACACTCGAGATTCATAAAAGAAACTATGCAAGAAAATGAACTTGACGACGAAAGCAAACAGTCGAAAATGGTAAAAGAAGAGGAAATGGACGATGGAGGTAAGAAAAAAGCTAAAAAGGGAAAAACAGAACCTGAAACAGCAGAGGAAAAATCCATTTTAGATGACACAGATAGTGCTAAGGCTAAATCAGTTTCTTTCGAAGAGGTCGATCAGCCAGCTTCAAACAAGGCTAGAAAATCAATTACTGAACCTGAAACAGTAGAAGAGAAATCAGTTCTGGATGATGAAAGTAACAAAGTCAAAAAAGTTAAAAATGAAGATCTTGATCAACCAAAACTAAATAAAGCCAGAAAATCGATAACTGAACCAGAAGTAGCCGAAGAAAAGTCGTTGTTGGATGATAAAGACATAAGTGGAAAGAAGGAAAGCAAGATTGAAGAAGTTCAGAAGCCGCTGCAAAATAAAGGTAGAAAATCATTCTCAGAACCAGAAGTGGCTGAAGAAAAATCATTTTGGGATGATGTTGATGACGATGGTAAGGCTAAAGCCAAGAAGGTAGATGACATTGCAGCCACACCTCAGAAACCTAAAAAATCTGTAACGGAACCTGAGGAAGCGGATACTGGTTCTTTCTGGGATGAAAACCATAATGAACAAAATAAAAAGCCCATTATTGAAGAAATAGAAACTGAGCCTCAACAAGGGCAAACAGACGTCACCAAACCTGAAATAATTGAAGAAGTTGATATTGATGTAGATATCAAGAAACAAAATAAGAAGCCTATCGTTGAAGAAGTTGAAACTGAGCCGCTACAAGGCCAAAAGGACGTCACCAAGGCAGAAATAATTGAGGAAGTAGAAATAAAATCGCCGAAACGTAAATCAATTAAAAAACAATCAATTGCTGAAGAACCGTTGAGTGCTGAAACCGAAGGTATACAACGCGCTTTGCTTCTTCACAAACAGGCAAACAGCTTTCGTCTAGTGACACTCACTATTCCGCGCGTAGCATTGCATGTTTTTAATTTGTGTTCTCCTTAACAATTCCAAGTGTGATTTATTGTTTAGGCCGAGTTTTCGAAACAGTAACCACATTCAAGTCAGGTGATGATGGCTCGATTATCGTATCCAAAGTCAGCAGCTCTCGCTCACATGGCGCTATTATAACAGGTCAGTATGAAACTTCCCGCTTTTCTTCCCATTATAACCTGTCATTTCACTTCATGTTAATTCAAATTAATAATTTAAATCGTAGTCTCTTTTGTAGTATTCATATAATAAAAAAATACCATTGCACGTTCATATTTTTTTGTTATAATATCAATACTTTTCTGTCCGATATAATAATATTTTAACTGATAGGTCCAGCCGAAACGCGCACTTTACATAAAATGACTTCAACGTCCGTGCATTTTGAGGAATGTGATGATGATGAGTATGATAGAAAAGTTATCCTACCGAATACACCGCATACAACTTCACTCGAAGTGGAAGAAATTGCTAGTCACAGTTACTATTTATCCGAACTTGGATATTACACAATACCTGACCATGTAAGGCGGGGAATTTACGGACTGATTGAGGAACCGCAAACTGATTCTGATGCTGATTCTAATCCTCGAATGGGTCGGTCAACTCGCAACAGAACTATATCCATAAGATCCGTCTCCGAAGACGATATTAGCTGGCAAAATGATTCTTTATCCCGCGAGATTTCCATTGAAGACCTTTCCAAATCTATTTTCGAAATAGATGAAACGAAGAAAGTATTCAGTAAAGACTCATACGTGCGTCAAACTTCTTTCATAGAAGATTACTTTACGAATGAGGGGGATGAGGAATCGGTTATATTGAAAGAGAAATCGGAAAAGGTGTTTGAAAACGATGTCACAGAAAGACTGATACATATATCGAGGGAATTCGAAGCAAACGAATATATGAAAAACGATAGTAAAAGAGACGATATTAAAAGTAGACTTTTAGAAGAGTTAGTGATGGAGCCGATGAAAAGCTTTGATAATATAACAAAAAATGTCGCGGAAACTACAGTAGAGAGGAGGAAAAAAGGTTCGAGTTTATTTAGTGTCGCGGAAGAGGAAGACGGAGATATTGAAGATTTACTTAAACGAAGTCAGAGGCAGAGGAGCATTTTAGACGAAATAATAAATACGGAAGATGTCAAAGGTAATATTCAAGTAAATTAAATTATTGAACAAGAAATAATTTATTGATGCGCGCGGCTGAAATGAAAAAATAAAATAATGCTGTTTGTCCGTCATAATAATAACATCTTGTTGTCGCTTATAAAGTAAATTTATTGCTGAACAATTATTCTATTAGTTAGCTATTTTCTAAAAACTGTGGCTGATAAAACATAAAATAATATATAGTAGAATTAAAAAAAAAGAAAAGTCTCCGAAAATAGCTAAAAAATAGATTTCTGTCGAAATTGACGCAAACGTTATACTAATTTTCAATCGTATGTTTGTTTTAGCGCGCATGCGTAATAACATTTCCTTCTGGCATACTAATACTTGGGTTCCGCTCCGTCGAAGGTGCTAGCAACTATACAAGTCATCTTCATCAAGGTAAAACTTTTATTATTTTCCTCGCATGGCATGGTGTTGTAAACCTTAATGCCAACAAACGAACACACACGTACGGTAAGTATTAACACATACACTGCAAATACATTGCTGTAAACAGTTGGGTAAGTATGAACTAGTCTTTTCTGCAATAACGGCTGTACATATGCGCCAATTCTATTCTATTTGTATATTGTATGTATTTATGATTGTGAAACATTGTCAGCATTGGCTGCTTAAAAAGTTTGCTTATATGAAAATTTTATTGCAAAGTTCGTAAGCTCTTAGAATATCTTTCGTAAATAGCTAGGTTCAATAGATGATGTTATTCTTTTTTTCGTTTAAAACTTACATTATTCAGGTAAACATAAGATATTGAACAGAACTCTTAAACGCTACAAATCTAGCTACAATTTTAAATAGCGATGCTTCGATCTTCTCTTCTATCAGCTACGCTTCGGTTATTGACGTCTCAATATTAAACAAAATACTAAGATAATTATTTGCCTTCTAGCATCACCCACATTAAAAGAAAGCAGCATGAAGGACGGCCACACTTACGAGTCCTTGCCTCTGGTTTACACGGTAGAAGCGGCTGGTACTCCGAAGCCAACAGTACGCTGGCTGCACGACGGTAGCGAAGTTAAGCCAGATAGCAGAGTTCATATCACGAATGATGGAGATGTATACAAGCTAGAGATAGATGCTGTAGATCTGAAGGATATGGGCAAGTGGCAGTGTGAGATCAGCAACAAGTTGGGTAAACAAGTGCTGGATGCTCAGTTGGATGTATCACGTAAGTTCATTTAAAAATATTCTCATCTACCCTATTTTTAGAGACTTGAAATATTTCCCTACCTTTACTGCGTATAATACAGTATACACTAATATATTTTTTACCTATGATTTATCATCATGGATAAACAACAATAGCTCTACAATGCCATCTCATGAAAATGTAACATACTGTCTAGCATTGTGGAGAGTGTAAAAGTTGTTTGCAGTTTATTTTCTTCAGATAAACGTGTCACTATTGCTCCTCACTTATATTATTCGGACAGAAGAATAATAATGATGCTTAACTTAATATTCAAGTAATAAATTCACTACTAATTCATCTACATAGGAAAATTTAACTAAAATAAAACATCATCTATATAAGGAAAAATATCCTTTCAGCGGTCGCGGAATACCGCAAGCCCATATTCAAGCAGCCACTCGAAGCGCAACGAGTTATGCAACGTGAACCAGTCACTCTCAAGGCAGTATGTACTGCTGACCCGTTACCGCACGTGGCTTGGCTTCTCAACGGCAACGTGATAGTACCCGATGCCACGGTCACTACCAGCGCTGACTCTAAAGACCTGGAACATGGGTTGAAGGAGTGCATCTTTACCTTGCATATACCTACTGGTGAGCTTTTGGCGGTAATAATGTTTATACTTATATGAGTTTAACGAATTTTTTTTTGTTACCATAAATATATTACCACACAACTTCACAATTTTAAATGTCGTTTTGTTAATTTTTTTTCTTATTTCCATTATCAGGTCGTCACCAAGACACCGGAGAATACACCATCCAAGCAAAGAACCAATACGGAGTAGGGGAATGTTCGGCTCGTCTTGACATTCTGTTGAGACCAGAGATCGAACCGCTGAAGGACATCACCACAGTACCTTATGAGGAAACCACCTTCATCACCAAGATTAAGGCGAATCCTATTGCTGAGGTTAAATGGTAAGTTTGGATTAGAATTTGCCATTAAAAGAATATTTACGATCGTTATGATATAAATATAATGATAATAAAGCTATTTTTAATTTGATATTTAGTTTTATAGCATTCAAATGCTTTATAAATATAAATTATTAAAGAACATAAAAAAATCGATCAATAGGCGGGATTCGAACCGCGTCTTTCGTCTTAAATTTGAAAAAAACACGTTGTTACTTTGAATTATAACGATATTTTCAAATCTGCAAAATATAACTTACTTTTACTCATAATATTAATATTAACATTAATGTCAATGTTTCCATTTTATTAATATTTATTTAGGAGCAAAGATGGTTACGTAATCCAGCCCACAACAAACATCGAAATATCTCAAGACATACCTTCAGAGACTTACAGTCTAACCATCAAGAAAGTTGGTGTGACTGACGCGGGAGTGTACACTGTTACTGCTAAGAATGAAATCGGGGAATCGGCTCAACAGGCTAAACTTACTGTGCATAGTGAGTAATATCTTTGAAAACTTAAAAAGATATGAAAATTATAAGATTAAGTCATAATCATGGGTTGCATTCACACCAAGACTATTACAATATAACTTTATGTAATTTCACATAGGTAATTGCTTCTCAAACCCGCATATTTTCAACTTATTATTGTTGACATGTGCAATACAAAGTATGTCGCATAATTTGTAAAATCTATTGCTGGGTTTTCAGAATTTGCTTAATATAAAATATTTTGAAGATAAGTCGAGTTAGAAAAAGTTACTTTCTATCAATCTAACTAATAACCTAAAGCAAAATGAATGTAAATGTAAAATTTTACACCAAAAATAATTAACAGGAATGCTTTCAAAATAACGTGCCTAATTTCTCAAAATCTTACAGCAAACGAGCCAGTATTCACTAAACCGCTTCAAAAGCAAACAGTCAAAGACTACGACGATCTAACCCTCACAGTGCGTTGTGACGGAGTACCGAAACCTCAAGTGAAATGGTATAGAGAGGGAATCGAACTTGTTAACGATGAGCGACGGACTATTACCACTGAGGTGGGGGGACAAGTGGATAGTGAACTGGAGATCAAGCACTTTAATGCTGGAGATGCTGGCAAGGTTGGTTGGCTGTTAGCTTATGTAATAATGCTACCATTGATGAGTTAGGTTACATACTATACATATAGGGTTGCTCTAGGAAAATTATTATAAATGGTAAAATATAACAAGATAATATATGATATAATGTATAAAGAATATCTAATCGATTTTTGATAAATTTTACGCGTCTACTTCGGATATTTTCTCTATTATATGGATTATGGATACTGTTATATTATACTTCAGTATAAATTGTCACTCTTCATATTAACTTCAATAATTAGGTTATATTGATTCAGTTTTTTTCTTGCAAACTTTGTCATAACAGCTCAATTTTGATGTTTCATTTTATTTAATTTGTATAAAAAAACTATTCTTGCAAAAAATCCATCCAACATTTGTCAGCAATCTTACCAATTTTGCCGTTCCAGTACAAAGTAGTAGCCATGAACCTCTCCGGGGAAGCGACCACGGAAGCCATGATAACCCTCGGGCAGCTGGCCCCAGGGTTCGTGCACAAGCTGGAGCGGCAGGTGGACGTGGATGAGGGAGAGCCTCTCGAGCTGAAGGCCAGGGTGGACGGGAGCCCCATACCCACGGCTATGTGGTAAGCTGTTATCTTATAGGATAGGTAATAGGTTTTCGCGTGATTTTCTGTTGAGAACTTACATAATATGCTTTTCCAGAACAAATATTACTGTAAGGGCTGATTTTTCAATCCTTGGTTAAAAAATATTCGTTGAATAACGTATTAAACTACCATTTCAAAAATGTATTCTAATTACCTGTATTTGACAGTTTATAGGTGACATTTTAATATTATCGTGTAATACTTTATTGGACGGATAAGTTTTAACCAAGGATTGAAAAATCAGCCCTAAAATAAATTAAATTGATCCAATATTTAGCTTGACTATAGAACCGTTAATGGTAAACATTTATAAAACAACAGAATTAAATCAACATGTTGTGGAAACGACAGAGTTGATAATAATAAGCTACAACATTTAAATATAGTTTCCAACAACATTCTCGCCCATCATCAACAGTCTTGATCAACTGATTCTCAACAAAATATGTTTACACTTAAATCAAGGCTTAACCCCTAAAATTTTCACTTTATACCAGTTACACGTTATAAAAAATATTTTTTTAGGTATAAAGACGGTGTCAAGCTCCCAGCGGACGATCACATCAAACAAACGGCTCTACCAGACGGCACAATCAAACTGAGCATCGAACGTGTGACCCCCGCGGACTGCGGCGCGTACAAACTTGTTATTAGTAACCCTAATGGGGAGCATTCGGCTTTGTGCGCGGTTGCTGTTAACCGTTAGTATTGGTTTTATTAGATAAACAAAAATAATATAGGTATCAAAATTAAAACATCATCCAAGTATGTAAATTTCATGCCATTAATATGAAAATTTTGTTTTGCATTTGTAGTGCAATACAAAATTGTCAAAGTAGCTCCTTTAAAAGTAACGAGCTTTTTTAGTTTTTATACAGATTTTAAACATGATTTATTGAATAATTTCGAACACTTCGTAACAAAACATCTTGATGGGAGGCTTTGTTCATGTCTGAAATTTCACAGATTACATAATAATTAAATAAATTATTTCATTTCTTAATTTCACCTGCTGATTCTTGCCGTTATTCCGACTCGGTGGTAATATTTATTTCCAATCTTTGTGTTATATGGGAAAAATAAGAATACTCCATTTTAGTCTATGTTCTACTCTACAAGGATTTATTTCCTTCCTTTACAGCGACTCCTCGTAAACCATCATTCAGCCAAGAGCTAGAAGACGTGAAGGTGGTTGTTGGACAACCAGTCAAATTGGAAGCCAGGGTTATGGCCTTCCCGGCACCAGAAGTCAAGTGGTTCAAGGATGGTGAGTCCTATTTGTAGTTGTTAGTTTTTTGAAGTGAAAACTTCTTAAGCGGCGTTGAGCACTTTTTCTGTAATGGGTATATAATCTTAAACTTGCGTCAGGACACGTGACCTGATCGAAAAAGCGTAAGATGGATACCATTCCAAAATATCAAACATGCTCAACGTTAATAATCAAGTTTTCACTTCTGCCGGCACTCCCGGAGTGCAACCCGTCTTTTTTTTCAGGAGTTTTGTGAAGATATTCATTTTTGTGGGATATGGATTTGAAAAGGAGAATATTATGACGTTGTTTGGGGAAATTCTACAATCGAAGATGTCAAATTACTTTTATATGCTGATATTATTTAATTTTTTATGATAGTCTGTAATTCGGATGTTTTAGAATATTAGAATATAAACATTTACGCCATCGGACATTTGTTTTCGAACATATTTTGTTTTCTACTTAAATTTCAGAATTTTTAAATATCCAATTTCCAAGGATGGGTAAAAACGAAACGGATTAATGAAACATAAAATCTTGGTGATAAAAATATTAGATGATAAGACACCCTCTATTTAACAACACAATAAATAAACCACGCAAATTATCGATTGAAACTTAAAATAACTATATCAAAAGGTCTCCCGATCCGTCCGAGTCAAGCGGTGAACTTCATCAACCAACCAGGTGGTATCATCGGTCTGGCCATAGAAGCCGCTCGACCTGAAGACGCGGGACAATATTCACTGACGCTCTCCAATAAACTGGGAGACGCTGATTCGAAGGCTACTGTTGAGGTACGTTACTTTTTATATAAAGATTAGCTGCGCTCCGCGGTTTCACCCGCGTGGTTCCGCTCCTGTTGGTCTTAGCGTGATAATATATAGCCTATAGCCTTCCTTGATGAATGGGCTATCTAACACCGAAAGAATTTTTCAAATCGGACCAGTAGTTCCTGAGACCTGTGCGTTCAAACAAACAAACTCTTCAGCTTTATAATATTATAGTATAAATATAAAAAAAGACATTTCAGTTTTGAACATTAATTGATTTTAACTTTAGGTGGGAAATTAGCCTTAACTGCTGACGCATGAAAAGTCTCCATATGTTGATGTTTAAAAAAAATTTCTATTGTGTTTTGTTCACTGTGTGGTGTCTGTAAATACCTTAGCCGTCCAATTTCTATTCTTCTGCTCTCTATATCCGTTTTATTTTGACAAACTGTTACTAAACATAATCGCTACAACTCTTGTCTAGTAAAAGATCTCCATTACAACTATGTATTTGCATCTGGTCTATCGTTATAAGTAATAGAATTTATTACCACGTATAAATGATTCCTGATTTGTAAACATCAATTTAAAAACGTACAATTTTTTTTCTCTAAAGGTTGGACAGAAGGAGCGCAAACCGGCATTCATAGCAGAGTTAATGCCCGCTAAAGTAATCGAAGGCTTCCCGGTGAAAATGGAAGTCAAAGTTCTGGGACATCCTCCGCCGATTATCAAGTGGTAAGTTTTTAATTTGAAGTAAACAGTTTACATACAGTTTTGTTTAAGAAACTTAAATATTAATTTGTCTATTTACCAAAAAAAAACTTTTTTACAAATCCGTCGAATAATTATTTGTCATTACTTTGACGAAGTATATTTTAGAAAATTACCGTTATAAGATAAATTTGCGATTATTCAGAAACAAAAATAAATAACAGATCATCTAGTTTACCATTACCTGAACTATTGCTTAATTAAAGTTACAAAATATTATAGTGACTATAACAAAAATGCTAAATCAATACGATTTAAATCCATTTTCCCATTCAGGACTCACAACGGCAAAGAAATCGTCCCAGACGGTGAACGTATTCGCGTGGTATCGCAACCTGATGGAACCCACGCGTTACTTCTAAGTAAAGCAACTGCTGAAGACGGCGGGAAATACGGCGTTATCGCTATCAATGATAAGGGAGAAACGGCCAGCAATGCTGAACTTAGTGTTGCCAGTGAGTATGATGATTTAACCATTATGTGACTGTTGAAAATTATAATAACATACCTGACATAAGTTAAGTGAAGGAATTAAGAAAAAAGTTGTACTCATTCAAATTTTTGTATAACTTTATAAAATATGCGTATGCTTTTTTGCGCATAGTGTTTTAATTGTAATATACTGAGCCTTTTCTAAATTTTGAAAATATTACCTCATAAGGTATATTTGAAAATTCTACCTTATTATGATTAAAAGTAATCCGATCTATTTTTAATCGTACTGTATTTCTACATATTATACTTTAATGCATTTGAACAGGCAATATTAACTCTTGGCGTAACTTCCAACCCAACCCAAATCAACTTCTAATTGTTACTAGATACACAAATTTCTAATTAATCTATACTAATATTATAAAGTTGAAGGGTTTGTTTGTTTGAACGCGCTCATCTCAGGAACTACTGGTCCGATTTGAAAAATTCTTTCGGTGTTAGATAGCCCATTTATCGAGGAAGGTTATAGGCTATATATCATCAATCTAAGACCAACAGAAGCGGAACGATGCGGGTGAAACCGCGCGGTACAGCTAGTTATTGATAATTTCTATCCTTTTCAGGTCGAACAGACGACTCCAGTCCCGAAGAACGGCCACAATTCCTACAATCCCTCCGAGAGACAACCGGTGATGAAGGCCAGACCGTCACCCTCAGTGCGCCGTTCCACGGGAACCCTGTGCCAGAAGTGGCCTGGACCAAGGATGGACAGGATCTGAAGCCCAGTGATAGGATCCTACTCACTTGTGATGGGAAACGGGTAAGGAGAAAGAAGATATTAATATGTAATAGTTTGTTCGTTAGTTGATTTGTTTAGAATGGATGTTTAGACGGTTTTGAGAAAACATTTCAAAAATATGCAGTGTATTTTATAAAATATACATTTTATTTTTTTAATATTCCTTAACTCTGTCTACAAGGAGTATAAATAAATTATGCTGTAAAACGAACCATAATCTGAAGAAACATGAATTGATTCATCATCTATAAACAATTATACAACTTTTTTTCATACTGCATTATAGTAACAATTGTTACTTCCATAAATCAATCGCATAAGTTTTATTTATTTATTTATTTATTTAAAAAAACATCACATGCCATTACAGGACAATGCCCAATGCGACATAGATACAATTTTATTTTACAAAATAAACTTAACTAACTTAAATATGTACTAAATTGAAGATACATACATTAAGTTATGTACATAGACATAGAAAATTTAAAGAACTTTCTAAAAATAACAGATTAACTGTAATATCACCCTTGCGAATTCACTCATAGGACAATGAAATAAGTCCGCTTTTTCGTGCGCATCATTTATGATGCGGATGGCTCGTACCATTGGTGCTTTCGCAAGTTGTCATTCATTTGACATACAAAGAGTTAAAAACATTATTTTTACAGTTTTTCTTTGTATTTCTAAATTAAATTGTCCCATTGAACAGGTCGGTCTCGAGATCAACCCACTCAAGTTATCAGACGCGGGTGTATACTCTGTGAAGCTAGTGAACCCGCTTGGAGAAGACAAAACCGAGGGCAAAGTTAATGTTAGAAAGGTCTACCAGCCACCGGCATTTACGCAACGATTCACTGACTTGCAACAGGTAATATATTATGTACTTTTAAAATCCGGATTGAAGGACCAATTTTTTAATTTGTGTTTATGTAGCTATGTATATGTTTATGTATAACTTTAAGGTGGTTATTGTACATAGTATATGGCAGTTAATTTCAAATGCTATATGGTTTTATGATAAGTTAAAAGCATTCTACACAACAGGAATAAATTAGCTTAAAATATAATGATGATAGATAGCAATATAACCTAAAATATGTTAATATTTTGTAAAGTAAATCTCTTTATACTTTAAAGTTAGGCACATTTTTGATCTTTTAAATTATTTTTCTTATTATAAAATTACTTTCTACAGCTACCCTCATTCGACGCGAAATTCCCGGCCCGCATCAGCGGCATCCCCGCCCCAGAAGTCACGTGGTTCAAGAATGGAGTAGCTCTATCTCCCTCTAACAAGTATACGATGAAGCGGGACGGCGATATGTGGTGCTTGTATGTGAGGGATATAACGAACGACGACGCGGGACAGTACAAGTGTGTGGCGAAGAATAGAGAGGGACAGGCTGAGTGTGAAGCCGCTTTGGAGGTGGTTGATAAAATGTGAGTGGAGGGTAGATTTAGTTTTAGGGATGGTTAGATAAATAAATATTAAATGAAGGTTTCGGTTGTGAAAATGTTAATAATTAAGAAGATAAGCATTTTCATTGAATTCGATATTTTTGGTTTTTTGGCATTCAAATGCTTTATAATTTTCATATTTTTTCTATTCTTTATAAATTTAACATTTTCATTGTTTACTAAAAATATATAAAAAGGAAAACTGCCGTATCTGACTACTAGCATAGCGAACTAACCTAATAACGCGCAGTCCAGGTTAGAAATTGTAACTTGAAATTTTGCATCATATCTGCTAAACACTTTATAAGATAACGTTGCATAAAAAATATCACTTCAACAGACTAGTTCTTCTATTTATTTTATACTTTTCTATTATCCTTGACATTCCAAAAAACAAAAATCTCTCATTAACCAAAATATTCGCAGCTCTCGTCGCGAGAAAGCAGAAGCGCCATCTTTCCTTAAGAAGATCGGTGACGTGGAAGTGTTCCGCGGGCTTAGTGCAAAGTTCACGGCCTGTGCTACCGGCTCACCTGATCCTGATGTTGAATGGTCAGTTATTTTATTGGATTTCTTGTGGAATGAATTGAAATTATGAGTTTTCGCAAAATTATATTTTTTATTCAGTTATTACCTTCTAGGGAAGCGCGTACAATCTTAGACCACATCTTAGCTTAACATCAGTCGAGATTGTGGTCAACCGCTTCCCTATTGACAATAAAAAAAATATTGTTTATTCAATATCATCTTCATTGTTGTCTTTTCTGTGTTTGATTTTTATAATTCTTTGAAATTATATGGATTATCGTTTTTATTAGTCAAAACTTCATATATCTTTCGATTTATTCAAAAGAGTGATAGCAAAATTTTAGCCCATCTACCCACGTTTTTATTCTTTCTTGTCTCTACCAACAAATGCGTAAACCACCGGTAATGGTATTGTTTATAAACAATGGTGACTACTCATCATCATATTCCACCTTTTTCTTTTAATTGCTCTGCTTTAATATAAATAAATAAACAATCTCATAATATGTTTATCAACTACCCGCAGGTTCCGTAACGGCGACAAGCTGTTCCCATGCGAGCGGATTCGCATGGACAAAGAGTCTACCGGTCTGCTGCGCCTCACCATCAGTGGAGTAGAGCCGTCTGATGTCGGCACATACAAGTGTAGGATATACAACCCGCATGGAGACGCTGAGTGCTCTGCGCAGCTCACTTATGATAGTAAGTATTATTAAAAAAAAAGTTTCAAGACACTGAATCTAGTAAATAAAAGTCATGTTAATGTCATAACAAAATATTTTTATTGAACTAATTTTCCCTTTTATTGACGAAAGGGTACTGTATTTGTTAAGCGTAGCATAGCTTCTATCGCGGGCCTTGAGCGTGGGGACCGAATCCAGAAATTCCGTAACGAAAAAACCTCACGCTCCCCACTCCGACGGGAACGGAAGTGTGGCTTCAAGGTACTTATAGCATACAATAGCTTAACCGCGGCAGTCCCCGAGTGCCACACGTCTTTTTGTTTCATTGTAGTATTATAAACATCTCATAGTCATCTTAATAAATCACTTGACAATTGCCTTTTAAAAGGTCTTCAAAGATATCCGAACCCCGAAACATGTAAACATTTCTTCATAATATTATTATAGTAATTTTCAGTCATTAGAAAAGTCTGCCTAATCGACGCGTAGGCAGAGTTGTACGCGTAGGCAGAGTTGTGCTTGGGACAATATATTAGCGAGAGTGCCTAGTTGTTTAGCAATAGTTTGGTTTTATTCTTGTTTAGTATTTTTTTTTGTAAAAGTTACTATTCACCTTTTAAATTCACTTTAAAATGGCAAAATGTTGTAGTTGGTATTTTATAACATAGCACAGTCTTATGCTGCTTTATTGTGCTTTGTGGGTCAAAAAATGAGTAAACAAAATTGGTTGTCTGTAAAGTCGGTTTACTGACGATAGTTGAACGTGACAACGTCCGATTGTGCTTCTTTGTCGTTCGTTGCGCGCTCTCGCTCGCACTTCAAGCCTTACATGGAACGCCTCAGAGCGAGGTAACGCCGCATGAGTCATGTTTTTTCATGCGTGCAGCCGGCTATCGAATTATAAGACGTTGTCACGTCAAAATTTCTTGCGTTACTTTAACGTGTTTCTTACAAAACGCCTTTATCCTTTCAGCGCTCGAACCCCAATCGGGCAAGAAACCCCTTTCGGACCAGTACTCCGAGTTCGACAAGATGAAGCAGACCGGAGTGCCGATGCCGCTATCGGACAAGCCGATCATCTCCCGCATGGCCGACCGACATCTCACGCTCTCGTGGCGGCCCAGCATCCCGCACAGACCGAGGTTCCCGGTTACTTATCAGGTGTGTGTTTTTCTATAAACTACATGTGCGGTTTCATTTACAGTCAAAACTATAGACCTATAGATCATTTTCTAGTATAAGTAGTGCTGTAAGATTTTTTGATTGAGTCTTTAGCTATTGCAAATCAATATTTCTTCGACTACTTTTCAGATAGGTTTTGTGACAGCCTTTAAAGTGAAACAGACAGATTTTTGTATTTATTACAATTAGTCTTCTGTTTTAAGGTCCTGTCCTTTTTCTAATCTCTCTTAAGATTCCTTCGACTACTTTTGTAGAATCGCACCAAGCCGAAATAGCGGGTGGCTTCTACTACATTAGGGAAAATTACGTTAACACAAAATCGATGTTCGGAAATAGTGAGCAGCAAAAACAATGCACCACGTACCTTGGAGATGCTGCAGCACTCGATGAATTTGCGCCCAATTATCCGATGCGTTTCACGTGTTTCAATGGCCGCCGCGCGCGCACACACCAGAGGAGCGGCTCGATCGAATGCGGAAGTACAAGTGTCGACCACAGATTAAGGTCTCGACTCTCGTGGTGCATGACAGTTGCAAAATAATTTGACAACCTTTGTTTGCATACTCTGTGCCAAACATCGATAATAGACACCACGATCAATTACACGGTAACGAAACATCCCGCCCACCAAAATGCCTATGGTATTTTCTGGTCAGACGATAAATAGAACATAATGGGAACGAGAACGATAAGAATGATCCGTATAATTATTGATGATACTTATTGATTATGATAAAAACTAGTTACCTAACTAATTGATTCTGTATAACACGATAGATGTTACACAGACACGATATCTTATTGCTAACGATAACTTAATGTCTAGATACCTTACGATACTAAAGAAAGATAAACGATTTAAGCTAGTCCTCGATTGGTAGAGGGCATAACTTAACCAACGGTCTTTGAATTATATGATTTTTCGCTGTTTTAACTACTGCAATCCGAGCTACACCATCAGAACCGGGTAAAAGATCCACTACTCTGGCAAGAGACCATTGTAGTGGCGCACGATTTTCATCCTTAATTATCACCATTGAGCCTATCTGAAGCGGTTTAGAATCCTTAGTCCATTTGGCGCGTTGTGTTAGTGAGTTAAGATACTCGTGTTTCCATTTGGACCAAAAACTCTGGTGAAATGATTGTAACAACTGCCACCGATGAAGCCGACTTATATTAACATTTGATAGATCTTCATCAGGGACAGCTGTCAAAGGCTCTAAGGTAAGGAAATGGCCTGGAGTTAAGACCGATAGATCATTTGGATCCGAACTGATTGGACAAAGCGGTCGCGAATTTAATACTGCTTCGATTTGCACGAAAAGCGTTGTAAGTTCTTCAAACGTAAGAACTTGATCACCAACTACACGAAGTAAATGAGATTTAGCCGCCTTGATTTGAATTTCCCATACACCACCGAAATGAGGAGCTGATGGAGGATTAAACTTAAATTCGATCTTTTCTAAATTAGAAGCTTGATGCATAAGAGACGATAATTGATTTCTTGCACCGATAAAGTTTGTTCCACAATCCGCGTGTATCACGTTACATCGACCACGGCGTGCCACAAAGCGTCGTAACGCAGCTATAAATGCGTCAGTGGACAGTGTAGACACCACCTCGAGGTGTACTGCTTTTGTTGTAAGACAAATAAAAAGACAAAGGTAAGCCTTTTCAATCTTAGCACCTCGATGTGGGCCTAATTTAATACGAAACGGTCCGCCGAAATCTACGCCTACTATAGAAAATGGTTTGACTTGATTAACACGGTATGACGGTAAATCACTCATAAACGGTTGTAATGGCTTCGGATTAGTTCGATAGCATTGTATACATTTGCTTAAACGATTGCGTACAGTACGTTTTGCCGATATGATCCAAAATTGTTGAAGAAGTAAGAAATGCGTAGTATTGATGCCCGGATGCAAGTAGTTACGATGAATGTTGTCGATAATTAAAAACGTTAATGGATGATCAGACGGTAGAAAGGCTGGATGCCTTTGTTCGTATTCTAAACCTGCGCGTGAAATTCTACCGCCCACCCTGAGAATACCTAATCGATCGATAAATGGATTGAGTTTTCGAAAAGGTTTCGATAAAGGTTTGTTCGATTTAAGATTAGCAATTTCGTTGGAAAAGACCTGACTCTGTACATGTTTAACGATTTTTAATAATGCGTTATGTCTTTCAACGTTATTAATGAAATTATTACGATTAGCTTGAGCTGGGATTCTAGAGTTATTGATAAAACGATATACAAATGCCAAAATGTTAACGATTGTTTGAAATGATGAATAACGATTAAGTAAAGAGTCAATTATTGTTGGTTCGATTGGAGCTCTCTCTTCAGCGGAAAGAGCTACCTTCCGTTGCTCCTTCTCCATAATGACCTTCTCCTCATTTGATGTGACAACAGCTGTATCCGTAGGCCAAGTATCACTACCTTGGGTTAACCAGCACGGTCCCGCCCACCATAAGGCATTGTGCACAAGCTCACTCGGAAATAAACCTCGTGAACACAAATCAGCAGGATTATCACCTGAGGATACATGATGCCACCAGTCTGTAGGGGTGATATCCTGTATGTGACTGACACGATTCGCGACAAATGTTGTCCAACGCGAAGAATGAGAACGCAGCCAAGACAAAACGATAGTTGAGTCAGACCACAAATATACAGAATCAACATGAATACGAGAAAGATACGTATCTTTTACAAATTTGTAAAGATCTGATAGAAGAACTGCAGCACAGAGCTCGAGTCGTGGTAACGATGTATGTTTAAGAGGTGCAACTCGAGCCTTAGAGCAAACGAAGAAAACATGAATATTACCAACAGCATCTGTAACACGTAAATAGATGACAGCTCCGTATGCAAGGGTAGAACTGTCACAAAACCCATGTAGCTCATACGATACAGCATCCGTGCAGGTAAGTTGCCGAGGAATTAGAAGTTCACTCAAAAGATTAAGTTGAGTGCGATGTTTGTTCCATGTATTGATGATCTCGTTAGGCGGCGTTTGGTCCCATCCAACGCCGAGAATCCACAACTTCTGAATTAAACATTTTGATTGAATTGTGATGGGAGATAAAAAACCTAACGGATCGAAAACCCTAGCGAGTTCACTAAGAATTGACCGCTTAGTACATGGCCGATAAGTAGATTCAATTTCGAAAACGAACGTATCTGTGGATGGATTCCATTTAAGACCTAATACCTTAAGAATTTGATTATCAGAATTGTCTAACGATACGGATCCAGTCAAACAACTATCACTGGGTAGATCAGACAATAACTGCGGTTTATTACTAGCCCACTTCCTAAGTTCAAACTGTCCACACTTAAAAAGTTTAATAATCTGCGACTTTGCTTCCTGAGCGACCTCTAACGATGAAAATCCGGTTGTGACGTCATCACAATAAACATCAGACAGTAGTACTCGTTTTGCGAGTGGACAAGAATCTCCCTCATCTTCAGCAAGCTGTCGAAGAGTACGGCAAGCGAGAAACGGAGACGAAGCTAATCCATATGTGACTGTATTTAAACGATATTCTAAAAGGGGCTCATCAGGAGAACTCCTCCAGAAAATACGTTGGTAATCACGATGTTCTTGCGCTACTACAATCTGTCTAAACATTTGACGAGCATCAGCCATGAAGACAACGTTGTGTTCCCTAAAGCGTAAAAGTAGATTTAAAATATTCGGTTGTAGCCTTGGGCCGATAAGTTGTGTGTCATTCAGTGACTTAGAATGCATATCCTTCGCAGAAGCGTCGAATACAACGCGGAGGCGTGTGGTCGCAGAGTCAGGGCGTAGAACGCAATGATGAGGTATGTAATATTTTCCTGTACCAACTTGTGCTGCAGGAACCACTGTCATGTGACCACTTTCGATGTAATCAGACATAAAGTCGACATATTGCGATTTTAACAAAGCGTCACGTGACAACCTACGTTCGATAGCATAGAACCTACGCAAAGCAACTTCGCGAGAGCCCTCAAATGTAGGTTCTGAATTATTCTTAAATGGAATACGAACAATATAACGCCCAGATTCATCACGTGAGTGTTCATCAACGAATTTACGTTCGCATAATAACTCATCTGGAGTTAGCATTGAAGTTTGCGGTACCGAATCTAATTCCCAAAAACGATGAACTAATGAATTTAAATCATTATCGATTACAGGCAACGTCTGCAACAGACTACTACATGAAATATTAGTTTTACCTAGAAGTAGCCAACCAAAGATTGAATTAAACGCGGTAGGTTGGTTGACACCTCCCTTGATATGTTGATTAAGAACAGAGTCAGCGAATACATCAGCAGCAAGCAAAATGTCAATGGGACCAGGTATATCGAAACCAGGGTCCGCTATCGGCAACGATTTAATATGGGACCAACTTGATGAATTAAGTTGAGCGATAGGTTGATCGCCACATATTTTAGATATGACGTGCATATCCAAGTTAAATAGAATTCGACCGTTAGTGCCGATAGAACAAGTGACGTCACCGATAATAGGTGCATCCGCTTCCCCTATGCCACTAATTGCCGCGGTTGTTGAAGCCGGCGTTAAATTTAAAAGTTTTACTGCTGACTCCGTTATGAAATTGCTCTGACTGCCCGTATCAAACAGGGCACGAAACGATTGCATATTACCTGAAGCATCCTTAACCTGAACGATAGCTGTGGCTAACAGCACTGTATGATTCGTATGTGACCTTGACACCAGCGACGACCCGATTTGATTTGATTCGATCTTAGTGTTATGATCGCGATGGAGTAAGGTGTGATGTTTACGCTTACACATACGACACGAAAAAATAGATTTGCAATTTTTTAATTGATGTGATGGCTTCAGGCAATTAAAGCACCAATTGTTTTGAGTGGCAATAGCCATACGATCGTCAATCGATTTACTAATAAAATCTTGACAAGAAAAAATAGAATGCGACTTATGGCAATACGCGCAGCTACTTGAATAAACTTTAGACTTATCGTTCGAATTACATCTATTGTTCATAGCAACAAGTGCATTTGAATTGAAACGTTTCATTGATTGATTTTGAGTAGTCGAATGCTTTAAAGATTTGTTCACACCAGAAAAATGTGTATCTCGTAATAAGGCTTCGCATTTAGAACGCAAAAACCCCCTTAATTGATCATAAGACGGCAACTCCACGTTAGAATATTTCTCCTCAAAATCGCGGCGTAAGTTCTTGTCTAATTTTGATAAAATATGGTAAACTAAAACAAAATCCCAACGATCTATCGGTAACTCAATAGATTTTAAAATATTTAAATTTTCATCGAATAAGTCGAGTGACTTTTGAAACTCAGTTGCGTTGTTATGCATGAAGTTAGTGTTTAAAATATCTTGCCAACAAGTAAAAGCTAATGTTCGTTTACATTTAAAGCGATTAATAAGAGCTTCATACGCGTCGCGATAATATTCATGAGTCATAGGGAACGCCTTAACCACGGATAACGCATCCCCGCTAAGAGAAGAAATTAAATAATGAAACCTTTCCGTGTCCGAAATTGACGTTGAGTTATGAATTAAAGAATTAAACGTATCATAAAACACAGGCCACTGCTTGATATTGCCCGAAAAATGTGGCAATGTAATTTTAGGTAAACGGATATTCGATGAAATGATGTTCGAGTTATTCGAATTATTTGTATCATGTTTAGTTAGACTAATATAAATAGACTGTATCTGAAAATATAATTCATCGAATTGTTCCTCAATTTCAGTTTCATTATCCGCGTCGTCCGACAGATCGAGTATATTAAAATGAGCATTTTCGAAATTTGAAACGATTTGTTTAATTTCCTGATGATACGATAAAAATAGGTCGTATTGTGAACGATCACTCAAAGCTGCATTACCTATTTCTAACGCCTTCGATAATCTTTTAAGCGCTATAGTACGTTTTCTGCGCAATGTCGATAAGTCCTTAGTCGTATAATATTCATCCACCGATTTAGATTTTAATTTTTTCAAAGAACCTAACTTCCGAGTTGAATGTTTAGTTAATAAAGACATCTTGTTAAATTTAAATTTATATATCGAATAAACAAAATGTAAAAACGTTTAAACACAAACAATTAAATAACAAAGTTAATCTTCGATGTAATTTTTCAAACAATGAAATAAAATGAAACAATGAAATTATTATTTCACCTTTACGCATATGAAGTTAAGGATGAAAATCGCATGAAACGGTAATGTGAATGAATACAGATTATAACTTTCAATAACAAGTTAAAGTGATGATGCGCTGCGCGAGCCGCTAGAATGTTTTTCGATTTACCCCCGAGTATAATTAATATAAAATGAAATTATTTTATATTACGATTTAACCTAATATTACGTTTTAATATTAGTTATGTAGTTAGGATAAACTGTAACGTGAATGAATTATGTTTTGGAATGTGAAATTACTATAGGCCTGTGTAAAATTAAGCACCGATGAAATATGTGATTGCTTAACTAGTTCCTACAATAATTAAACGCTTTTGACTTGTACTTCTGAATATGTATTAAGTTTTAGAATATGAAATTGTTTTAAGCCGTTTGAATTTAAGCACCGATAAAATAAGTGTTTGCTTAAATAGATCTTATAACAACTTCCTACTTTGTTAAACAAAGAACCTAATACGAACGGAATTGAATTTGATTTTAGATTATGAATTACGTGTGACCAGTAATACCATAAGCTTTTGAATATGATAATTGATACGCAAATTCCCGGGTTTCGGCACCAGAAATAATGTAGAATCGCACCAAGCCGAAATAGCGGGTGGCTTCTACTACATTAGGGAAAATTACGTTAACACAAAATCGATGTTCGGAAATAGTGAGCAGCAAAAACAATGCACCACGTACCTTGGAGATGCTGCAGCACTCGATGAATTTGCGCCCAATTATCCGATGCGTTTCACGTGTTTCAATGGCCGCCGCGCGCGCACACACCAGAGGAGCGGCTCGATCGAATGCGGAAGTACAAGTGTCGACCACAGATTAAGGTCTCGACTCTCGTGGTGCATGACAGTTGCAAAATAATTTGACAACCTTTGTTTGCATACTCTGTGCCAAACATCGATAATAGACACCACGATCAATTACACGGTAACGAAACAACTTTAAAATTACATTTGGTTTAAACATTTAAAAGTTCTGCTTCAATTATCAATAAAATTAAATAGTGAACAAGATAGAAATGAAAATTAATTCAATTACGAGCCGAAAATAATTAACACAACCCTATGAGAAAAATAATTTGTCTGTCCTGTTAACTTGTTTGTCCTATCCCAATTATAATAGAATCATTAATTCCAGGTGGAAATGTGCGAATTACCAGACGGCGACTGGTTCACAGCCCGCACGGGTCTACGTTCCTGTGTGTGCGATATCCGCAACCTTGAACCCTTCCGTGACTACAAGTTCCGGGTTCGAGTCGAGAACAAGTTTGGTGTCAGCGACCCTTCGCCCTACGCCATCACACACAGAGCCAAACTCGAACCGGATCCACCCAAATTCATACCTTATTTGGAACCCGGTATCGACTTCCGTCCAGAAACATCGCCGTACTTCCCCAAAGACTTCGATATTGAGCGACCACCTCACGATGGATATGCGCAAGCGCCGAAGTTCTTGCGTCAAGAATACGATTCCCAGTACGGTGTGAAGGGCCATAATGTGAACTTGTTCTGGTTCGTGTATGGCTACCCTAAGCCCAAGATGACGTATTACTTCAATGATGAGCTGATTGAAGGCGGAGGACGGTATGATTGGAGTTATACAAGGAACGGACAGGCGACGCTATTTATTAACAAGTTAGTATAGTTTATCGTACCTAGTATAGTAGTATGCAGAATATAAAGTTGCGCGTTTTACCCTTCTGAATTATTTCTGAATTAACTAATCCTTGACCATTGTTATTAATTTCTTAGAAAATTCCTTGGGAGGAATTTGACTACAACTTCTACATTAAACATTTTATTAAATAAACAACCTAAAATAAAATACTGTGTGTTTTGTGTATTTGATGACTTTGATTAATTATTTAACAAATAATAAATATTTCAGGACAATTTTCACACACGGCACAATCTGATCCCATACTAAACTTTCGCTTGTGTTATGGAAACCGGCTGATAAACATACATATTATATATTTTTTAAATAAATACTTATATAGATAATTAACACCCAGACACAGAGCAAACATCTATGTTCATCACACAAATATTTGCCCCGGGTGGGAATCGAACCCACGACCTGTTGCTTGGAAGGCAGGGCCACTACCAACCAAGCCAACCAGTCAAACGGTAGAAATAAATAATTTATCAGGCATAATCCCAAAAAAAACACATTTATTTGGAAATAGAACCTCTTATAATTTTTCTCACATGCATCATCAAAACATTTTATTCTCACCATTTCCACATTCTTCTTATTAACACTTGACTATTTCCCCAGAATGTTAGAACGCGACGTGGGTTGGTACGAGGCAGTAGCCTCCAACGAGCACGGTGAAGCTCGACAACGAGTTCGTCTCGAGTTAGCAGAATACCCGACCTTCATCAGAAGACCGGAAGAATCTGTTGTTCTACTGCGGAAGACCGTGAGACTGGAGGCCAGGGTCACTGGCACTCCATACCCGGAGATCAAGTGGTATAAGGACTGGCAGCCACTGGCACCTTCGTCTAGGATTAAGGTAATTTGGTTCAATTTTTATATACGATCTTATTTTATTAATTTTAGAAACAAACATTCATTTACAGAAAAAATACATAATAACAATACATAAATAGACCTATAGTTTCATTTCTGAACGATCTTGATTATAATATTTGCGCATTATAATAAGTACCTACTACCTACTCATTTTAACTGCAAAATCAAAATGTTGAAGAATTAGTCTTGTCTCAAAAATATGAATGAACAACAAGAAAGTTGTCCTTTTTCCCTAATTCCTAATCCATCTATTTTATTCTTTGTAGGCAAAAGGCCTTACTTGAGATACATTCTCCTTTCTCGATTCAAGCTTTTTCATTAATTTTTCTTTTCATTGTTTTTAAATTATGTACATAAATGTATGTTTTCAACCAAAAAAAATGGTCCCATGTTAAAATTACCTACCCGTTATAAATACTTAAATTACAGGTTTTAAGAATTACTACATCTTGTCAATATAATTACAGATGCAATTCATAGAGCCAGACACAGTGATCCTAGTGATCCACGATGCGATCCTAAAGGACGAAGGGTTATACTCTGTGTCAGCTCGGAATGTGGCTGGCTCAGTGTCGTCCTCCGCCATGCTGCATGTGGAGGAGTATGAACATGAGTACTCGTCTAGGTAAGAGAGAAGAAAAAGAAAGAAAGATAGGTTTTCAAGGATGTATACAAATTCAAATTCATTTATTTGCAAGAATGTAATTACAATAATAAAAAGTAAAAAAAACTAAAACCCAACTACGACAAAAAACGACGCTGAAAAAGTATAAAACAAGATTTTCAGAATTCCACTATGTAGAGATAAATTTTCATGTTTGGAAAGGCGTAGTCACACGTTACATATATCTACCGTAGCACTTTGACAACGTGTGACTACGCCTTTCCAAACATGAAAATTTATCTCTACATAGTGGAATCCCTCCTTTTGCTTTGGGTTACCTATCTTAATCTCGAATTTTAATATTCCGAATATCATAATCCAGAAAACGTTTGGACATTTTTTCATAACCCCGAATTTTAAAATTTCGAAGTTTTGTTTGCCATATAATCGCAACTCCGAATTTCATTTGCCCATTTCTTTATTTGTACGACGTTTTACAATCCAGACGAATGAGTTCCAGACATACGAAATCTAAATGCACAAAATCCAGATGACCGTAATCCATATGCACGAAAGCCAGATTTTTAAAACACAAATTTTTGAAATACAGTTAATTGATATCCAGACAAACAATGTCCAGATTTTTTAAATTCAAATAAACGATATCCAGCAAAACGTAATCCTTCCTGGGGGTCGCAGCACGAACTTAACCTAACCTTCTGAATAGATTTTAACACTTTAACCTTTCTGTAATGGGCAAGTAAAACAATAGCGAGTCGGTTCTGGCACTCGCCGGCCGCTGCCGCGGCACGCTCGCTTCGCTCGCTCGGCTCGTGCATGGGGGGTCACAGTTCAAACCTAACCTAACCTACTGAGTCGAATTTGACACTTAATCCTTTCTGTAATGGGCAAGTAAAACAATAGCGAGTCGGTTCTGGCACTCGCCGGCCGCTGCCGCGGCACGCTCGCTTCGCTCGCTCGGCTCGTGCATGGGGGGTCACAGTTCAAACCTAACCTAACCTACTGAGTTGAATTTGATACTTAAACCTTTCTGTAATAGGCAAGTAAAACAATAGCGAGTCAGTTCTAGCGTGGGGGTCGTAGTTCAAACCTAACCTACTGAGTCGACTTTGACACTAAAACCGGTCTGTAATGGACAAGTAAAACAATAAATTTACTTACTGACAATGTTTATTTTCAGTCGATAGTAAAGGTATAATCACGATTGTATGGAAATCAAATAAAAAGATTATGAAAATCTGGCAATAGTTTATCTGTTATATGATTATATGGGAACCAAATAAAAAGATTATGAAAATTTGGCAATAGTTTATTTGGAAAATGGTACGATGGGAAACAAAAAAAAGTATTCTGAGAATCTGGTATAATAAGATCTGGATTATGAGAATACGGGAAACAAAAAAATACTTTTTAAAAATCTGGTTTTGGTGCATCTGGAAATTGATTCATCTGGGAAATTAAAAAAGGAATTTTAAAAATTTGTCATTCATTACATCTGTCTTTTAAAAGTTCTAACAACCGTTTTCGGGGTTTTAAGATTCGGGTAATAGAAATTCGAGTTTTTAATAGGTTACCTTTGCTTTGCCGTAGTCGGGTAAAAAAGGTGTTATTACAATGTTAAGGCGCTAATACATTCTACCCACTTTCTGGGTGTGCACAGGGATAGATGTAAAAAAAGAAAAAGAAGAAAAAAATATTGGTTGTCTGTAAAGTCGGTTTACTAACGATAGTTGAACGTGACAACGTCCGATTGTGCTTTAAGCCTTACTGGAACGCCTCAAAGCGAGGTAACGCCGTATGAGTCCTGTTTTTTCGTGCGTGCAGCCGGCTCTATCGAATTATAAGACGTTGTCACGTCAAAAATGTTAATTCAAGGATATAGGGAAAGATTAAGATGGGGAATAGTTTTTAATCAGCTCTATTCTTTGTAATAAATTGATAGATACCATAACGCAGCATATTAAATACAAAATAATAATAAAGAGGTTATTGAAAAAGGATGAACAATATTTTATGTGTTATTGTTATTTTTTAATACATGTGTGATATTCTTCGTCGATATTTTTACTCAAGGTTTTAATAATGACATAATTATATGACTTAGTTACTTATATTGTATACAGGATCCGTGAACACCCCCCACGTATAAAGGCCAGCTCGAAGCCGTTCGGTGATTTCTACGATCTCGGAGATGAGCTCGGTCGTGGTGTTCAAGGTGTAGTTTACCATGCTGCTGAGAGACTTACAGGTACATATACTCATTATATTTCAAATTAGAGTTGATTAAATTCAGATATTTTTAACCGACTTCAAAAAAAAGGAGGAGGTTATCAATTCGGCCGGTATATTTTTTTTTATAACACTGATTGTCCCTAACTATTTACAAAACTGTCAGGTAAATTTTTTTTCTTTTTGAATCATTTTTATAATTATTATGCTGGCTTTTTAAGACCAGTATAACTGGAACCAGTTCAATTATACAATTTATTTATTATTTTTTACTTAACGTTTTGGAATCAGAATTAACTCTAATAGCACTACCACTTTTTGCGTATTTTAGCTAAAACTTTTTTGTCTTGAGGTTTATCGAGATACAAACAATTCTAACATTTTACAGATCGAAATCTCAATCAAACCATTATATAATCTGTCTTCAGGTCGAAACTACGCAGCGAAGATAATGCACGGTCACTCCGAGCTCAAGCCGTTCATGCGCAACGAGCTCGAGATCCTCAACCAACTGAACGACCGCCATCTTGTACGGTTGTACGACGCGTACGAACATGAACACACGCTTGCGCTTGTTACTGAGTTAGCTGCGGGTGGGGAGCTTGTCAGGTATGGCTTTTAATTAGTGAAACTTGGTTATGTGGGACCTGGATAAGTGAGAAACCTCCATAACTGGAACTCATGCTGAGGAAAACACTTTGGCACTGAATTACCTCTGTTAGTGGGACGAGGTAAACCTCTATATCTGGGATTTGTTCTTTCGATTTATCATCATAGTTACCTCTATAACTGAGACAGCGAGTAAGTTTTATATGCATAAACCTCTGTAACTGAGATAACATTGTTTGTTTACTCATTTTTATTCTACCCTACCATATATTTTATTTAATGATCGCACCTGTATAACTGAAATAACCTGTATTCTCACCTCTATTAATGGAACCCTCTGTAAATGAGACAGATATTTATTTATACCTGTATATCTGAGACACTGGGTAAGTGGAATACCTCTATAAGTGAAACGACATTGCAGGTCCCTTGATGTCTCACTTAACCAGGTTTCTCTGATTATTTTGGAAAATTGATAGGTATAATGTAATTTCTTTCTTTCCAAGAGGAAAAGTCTGCAAAACTGACAGGATAAAGGAAAAATCCGTGGTCAGAAGAAAATGTGCTGGTCAGACCAAATTAAATGGCTTTAAAATTTATCGTACTTGAAGCTATCCATATTGGAGTAGATCAATACTAATGGAACGAAATAAGTAAGAAATATCTACTCAGATTATATGATGACGAGTCTCAAAGTTAAAGAAGTGGAATTTTGTTAATGGAAACCACTAATTGGCATGATAGGCGGCCGTTATTTACGCGAACTATCGCATAAAATTTAAATAGTCGTTTAGTTTTCTTACTTTTTTTTATTCTTAGCGCAAAGTGCCCAAATTTTACTTCCACTGACAAAACATATTACAGAAATCGGTCAGGATGTGATGATAAAAACAGGGAAAATTAGGGTTCATTTTTCATGATCCCCAATGTACCGGTCAAATGTGGCTACTTGACCACATTTTTTTACTTTTTCTTAGCTAACTTATTTATGTTAAACTTTTATTAACATTTTATGATTTGTTCATGTCATGAATGATTTTATCATTCACTTTTACTAGGTATTTCTTTAAAATATATTGAATCTGACATTATTTACAAATAAACGTAATACAGGTCAAGTTGACACTGATGTGGTATCTTGACCTTGCACATCAGTTTTCATAGGTAGATGCTTAACATTCTTGTTTTAGGCTAAGTTGCTATTATTTTTTAAGTCTTCGACTTTTTAAATATTGCAGCCCGAAGCTTTACAATAAACTGTTAGGCTCTGGCTACCTGGTCAAGTTGCCACGGGATTTGTAATGATTTCATACAAAGCATTACATGTCGGATAGGGTTGTCACAAACAAGACACAAATTTTAATGAACTATTTATTTATTAAACTGAATTTAATACATATGTTTATGTATATTACTTAATACTTATAGATATTTATTAATAGGTAAGGAAACATTTATTTTTCATTAGAAATATGCTAAATCGTTGTCATCAAAGAGAGTATAAGTATCTGGATTGTCCGAAATTTGCAGCAAATTTATTGATTTTACTATGCAAAACTCGAAACAGATAAAAAAAAGGAAAAAATGCTGTCACGCTATTTTTTTGTGTCAACCCTAGGCGTCGGTCAAGTTGCCACGCAGCGGTCAATGGCAACTTGACCTAACCTGAGGCATCAATGCCCAAGCAAATATTTCGACAGATGAGCCTAAAGTTGGATAGTTCCCACTGTAAAATCAATCTCTAGGGTTTATTACACAACATATCAAAACTGTACTCACCTGAGATGTGCAGTTTAAGCTCTACAAACATAATAATACTGACACCGGCAAAAGATCCTTAGTCACAGTCACACTTCGATACGTTATATTGCGAGAACCAACAGCGTTACCGCTTTAAAATTAAAATATGTTGCCAATTAATATTTTAAAAACCTGCCAACATCGATACGTTAGGTCAATTTGCTTTCAATTCTACAAAATTTGATATTTTGTTGTTAAACGGAAGGTGTGGTCAAGTTGCCAAGTAAAGGTCAAGTAGCCACATTTGACGGTACATTATCTAAACACGTATATTCACATACTACTTTTACCCCCAGGGACCGTCTGCTCCGAAGCCAGGGTTACACAGAGCGTGAAGTAGCCGGATATATTCGCCAATTGTTGCGTGGTTTGAAGCACATGCATGATAATAGCTATGCGCATTTGGGACTTACCGTGAGTATCACTGTACCTTTTGTAGGATTAATTGCAGTACTTTGATTCTAGTAAACAAATACTAGTTTGTTACATTAAGTTTTCTTTCAGGGTATTGATAAAAATTCTCACCACTATTATGTGGACCATTAAAAATCCTTTTAATGATTAGTTTCAAATCATTCAAATGCTTTATGAGTTTAGTTTAGAAAATCAAGTTATCTTTTCGGATATTGAGAACAAAAGTAAACTAAATATCTATTAAATCTTACATTGTTCTCCTCACCACCAAGCTATGTGACCACTAAATTCTAAGTTATAAGACAGTCTCTTGTCTGTCTTGTACAATATTCCTACATGCTGTTTTTAGGTGTACAATAAATAATATTATCAATTAATACAGCGTCTTAATGGTCGCTTTTATTATTATTTGGGCTCTTTATTATAGACCTTTATGCTAAAATGATGCTTTTGACAATTACATTTCAAAATACTTAAAATATCCCCAGATCGGCGAGCTCCTCCTATCCCACGCGGGTTCCGACGAGCTAAAGATCTGCGACTTCGGTCTATCCCGGAGGATCCATCTCAACCAGCACTCGTCCCTCAACTACGGGATGCCGGAGTTCGTTGCCCCGGAAGTGGCCAGTGGGGAGGGGGTCGCGTTTCCGGCGGATATGTGGAGTGTGGGGGTCATTACGTATATCCTGTTGAGTGGCAGGTCGCCGTTCAGGGGAGCTAATGATATGGAGACCTTGATGAGGGTTAGGGAAGGGAAGTGGGAGTGGTGAGTATTGCTGTCTTTTTGAACGTGTTGAAATGTTTTGTTTTTTGAAGTGAAAACTTCTTTAGCGACGTTGAGCACTTTTTCTATAATGGGTATAAAATCTTAAACTCGCGTCAGGACACGTGACCTGATCGAAAAAGCGTAAGACGGATGGATATCAAACATGCTCAACGTTAATAATCAAGTTTTCACTTCTGCCGGCACTCCCGGAGTGCAACCCGTCTTTTTTTTGTGATTTGTAGTTGAAAATTATGATAGGTCATAGTTATACACGAATCACAAAAAATAGTTATAACCAGTCAAAAATTTTCAAATGATTTATTGTGAACAAATTAAAATAATTATCGCAATTAATTAACATAGTAAAACATCCCAATTACCATAAATATGGACATGAATATTGAGAATCAACTTGGAGTCCGAATATACGTGAATGTTTAAGTTCTAGCATATAATATTTGTTAGCTTCAATTTATATATATATCACAAATCTTCAAATATAAAAAAAATCTGAACGACGTAATTCTCATAGGTCGAGTATTTCTAACGCAATAAGTTTTACATACTACCCCAATCATACATACAGACCAAGCTACACTTTCTCCAGAATCAACCAATAATTAAACTAATTATTGGTTTCACCATTAACAATTACACTAATTAATTAAAATCTCCGCAGGTACGACGAAGAATGGTGGTCCAGATTCAGCCTCGAATCTCGTGACTTCATCTCAAAGCTGTTAGTACTGAACTGGCGCGAACGACTCGACGTGGACTCTGCGCTTGCGCATCCTTGGCTTAGTTTCGCTGATAAGATATACAAGGATGAATATATTATATCTACTGATAGATTGAGGGGATATTATAATTCGTATAAGTGAGTTTTTTTTATATTTTGTATTTAAGGTTAGGTTATATAGGGTGGAATTTTGTAATGCAATGCATTGATTTTATGAGCATAACGAGGAAATACTCTTAAACTGTTGATAGAATGTTTTTTTTTTTTCGTGAAAACATTCGATTTTATTATTAGAAATAAATAAAACTGTATTCAAATATTTCCAAAAACATCTAGCAAGCAAAACTACGATAATCTGTTTGTTACAGTTGTACATTTATTGCATCGATCGTTAGGGTCATTTATAAGGTGAATCTTTATCGACCAAATCAGTCAGTCATATGTTAATTTTATTAAAATCGGTTCAGCAGTTTTTGCGTGAAGGAACAAAGAAACAAACTTTCGCATTTATAATATTAGTAGGATTTTTACAGTAATTTAAGTTCAAAAATAATCCAAATCCCCAGGGAATGGACAAGCAACGCATCCTGCCGCACGTGGTTCCGTCGCCGGCCGCTGGAGGGCTCCTTCACACACCCCTCCAGGATGGTCTACCCGCCTGGGGAGATATACACGCCTGAGGGTAAGATTTGTAGCTTTTTTTTAAAAGCCTAAGAGGTGTGTAGGATTGGCATAAAGGCAAATTCACAAAAAAACATTTCCGATCCGGCTCGAAGGACCAAAATAAATTTGTTTTGTTATTATGCTAAGTCTAAAATTACTATTTTTTGTCTAACATCGCAAAGAGCTAAAAAAATTGTTTGCCCACTTAGAGATCTGAGGTAAACGAATACTCTAAAATATCAGATTGAAAAATGAAAATAAAAAAAGACGTGTGGCACTCGGGAACTGCCGCGGTAAAGCTATTGCATGCTATGCCTTCAAGCCACACCTCCGAGCCCGTTGGAGTGGGGAGCGTGAGGTTTTTCGTTACTAAATTTCTGGATTCGGTCCCCGCGCTCAAGGCCCGCGAAAGAAGCTATGAAATAGATTAAAAAATGTTTATTGACATAATATAACCTTCTCTTCAATTCGAGAAGAAACTTACTACTAATTCCTTTATTTAAATATGTTACCTCGTATTTCCCCCAGGTACGCCCGACCGCGACAGCATGCCGCACGACCGCAAGCCGGCCCCGTGGGACAATCAGTTCAAGCAGTGGGACCATCCCGACTGGGAGGTGTCCGCTAAGTCGGAGAGCCAGTGAGTTATTAGTCCTGTACAAAAGATATTTATTCTGTCCTTGCGAAAAATAAGAAATAATTATGTCGTAAGTGACCGTTAAGTTAGGCATCATAATAATATCATCAGCATATTAAAATTTATCTCTAACCTTTTGTTTTTCTCAAAATATCCTAAGATACGATATATTTTATATACATTTCTTTTTTGTTAACATAAACCAAACTATGTTAAAATTGCAGTCAGTTTTCCAGGACTCGATGCATCTTCTGTCATTATTACGAAACACTCCAACGCTGCTCAAACCTGTAAAACGAATTTATAATATCTGTAGACAGATTTAATCATTATTGTATTTGGAGCCCTTTTAGTTTAGTGCGTAATATTGCATAATTTATTACATAATACCTGTTTGAATTTCACCCTTAGCTACCAGAACGGCCCCGACACGTATCTTCTCCAACTCCGCGACACGCAGTTCCCGGTGCGTCTCCGCGAGTACATGAAGGTGGCCTGCAACCGCTCGCCTGCTTACAACCTTAGTGTACATGATGCGTATGATCCTAGGGTATGTGGTAAATAATACAAATATATGCATAATAACTGTATTTTTACATTAAAAATACCGGCTCGAAGGATCAGTGGTCTTTCGAACCGGATTATTTATTTGTAGAAATTTATATGTTTTAGGCTTAGTTCAAGTTTAGAGAAACTAAGTATATTCTGTTTTAATTAATGTTATAAAAAGTGTTTCAAAGTTACTTTATAGTTCACAGTTCTATATTAACTTATGCATGTCAATATAGACAATAATATATTGATGTTTAATTGATTTTCATTTCAAATTTCGCAACGACAATATCATAACCATAAAAAATTGTTTTTGCAGACTCCCATCATCCGTGAGCGTCGTCGCTTCACGGACGTTATGGACGAAGAAATAGATGACGAAAGGAAAGAGAGAATCAACAATTACGGCACCGAAAGCTACACTATCCGCCGACTCAGGCACGAGCTCGGAACCAGACTCGACAGCTACGCTGAAGCTCAAGCCTTCATGGAGTCCAAAAAAGATGGCCACTTACCATTCTTCAGAGAGAAACCCCAAGTTCTCCCCATAAGGGAAGGAGAACCAGCTCAACTCTCTTGCTTTGCGGTTGGCGACCCTAAGCCTATAATCCAATGGTTCAAAAACGACATGGTCATAGCTGAAGGACAACGCATCAAAATCGTTGAAGACGACCAAGGCAGGTCCACACTTACCTTCGACCCAGCGATGCATCACGACATCGGCTTTTATAAGGTCGTAGCGAGGAACAAAGTGGGACAAACCGTCGCAAGAACAAGGATCGTCGAAGCCACTACACCTGATGCTCCTGACAGTCCGACAGCCACAGAAGTGTCTGACACAGAAGTACTTCTCAGGTGGAAGCAACCGAAGTATGACGGTAACTCGCCCGTAGTGTGCTACAGTCTGCAATACAAAGAAGGAGATAGTGTCGAATGGAAAACCGTAGCCGAAAACATTGACCACGAATTCTTCGTCATTAGAGACCTTGTTCCAAACACTAGCTATCAATTTAGACTCTCATCTCGTAACAGAATTGGTTGGAGCGACAAAGGAATACCAACTAACTTGGTAAAGACCAAAGAATCTGGTGCGCAGAAGGTCCAAGTCACGAAAGCGATGAAACACTTGCAGCAAATGACTGAATCTGGCCAGGAAATCGTTCTAGATGAAGATAGGCCAAAATTAGACTATGGAACAGAAGAGAACCCGCCTGAATGGGGAACAGCTGATGCCTTCACGGAAAGATACAGTTTTGTATCCGAACTATGGCGAGGAAAGTTCTCGATCGTCGTCAAAGGAATAGACAAGAAAGACGACAGCGTGGTCGTCGCGAAGATTCTAGAAAGTCGACCGGAAACGGAAGTCCAGATTCAAAGGGAGTTCGAATGCCTGCGTCGTTTGAGACACGAGAGGATATCCAACTTATTAGCGGCCTACCATACCCCTGGGACTCCTGTAGCTGCGTTAATTCTAGAGAAGTTACAAGGCGCGGATATATTAACCTATTTGTCGAGTCGTCATGAATACACGGAGCAAATGGTAGCAACCATAATCACTCAGGTTTTGGATGGGTTACAGTACTTGCACTGGCGAGGTTACTGCCACCTGGATCTACAGCCTGATAACGTGGTGATGGCTTCTGTAAGGTCGATACAGGTGAAACTGGTTGATTTCGGCTCAGCGCATAAAGTGACTAAGCTCGGTACTAGTGTCCCGCAAGTTGGTGATTTGGAATACAAAGGTAAGCATACTGGATATATTATTATAATTATATTTGCCTAAAATGTCTAATTTGATTAGACGCCCGTTCATAGTTAAAATAGATAAATAATATTATCACACTTTCTCCCTTTTCTTTCTACCTCTAATCTTTCTGACAAAAGGTGACTTTGTTTTCAATGAATATTTGAAATCCTTGTGTCTAATAAAAATACTGTATTACGCTAACAACATTAAAGAGCCTATTTTTATAAGTTTTGCTGTCGTGAACTTACAACCACCAAGACTTAGTCATATAATGTAAATTCATCTTAATAAGTTGGTCCTTCGAGCAGGATCTTCAAGATTATTCATATAATATGTGTTTTACAGCACCAGAAATAATAAACGACGAGCCAGCGTACCCACAGACAGACATATGGTCGGTGGGAGTGCTAGCGTATATCTTACTGTCGGGTGTTTCGCCCTTCCGGGGCTCCGACGACGCGGAGACCAAACAGAACATCTCCTTTGTTAGATACCGCTTCGAGCATTTGTATAAGGAAATCACTCAGGTAAGACATTGAGAAATGTATTTTATTTTTAGGGATAATAGTCATGATTTTTTGTATTTTTTTAAATGAGTGCAGAATTAATATATATATATATATATATATATATATATATATATATATATATATATATATATATATATAATTAATATATATATAGTGCTATAGCTCAATAATTGTAAATTCAACTTCTCTTAGTTCATTTTTGAGTAGGCCATTTTCTAATGATGCTTTAAACTTTAAAACATAGATAATGAAAAAAAGGAATAGAAGACGAGAAGAGTACTACTTATTACTTTTTTCTTAATAAAATATGAATTAATTTAACGAAAAATAATAATAGTGTTTTTGAACTTGGTAAAGTGGTACAAATAAAATTGGAGAAACTAAAGCATATAATTATAGTAACATTAATTACTTATTTCTTTTTGGCAGGAAGCGACCCGTTTCCTAATGTTCGTGTTCAAGAAGGTCCCACTGAAGCGTCCGACCGCAGAGGAGTGCCCCGAGCACCGCTGGCTGCACCACACCGACTTCATGCACAGGAAACGGGAACGCGCTGTGTTCCTCGGGAATCGGCTAAAGGTCGGGACTTAATTATACTGATGGTGTTATGGTGTTATGTAATGTTTATGTCGAAATTATGAATTATAGCTGATTGTTTGTGTCAAAGTTAAACTGACTAGGTATGTCCAATCTGGTGTGATGTGAAAACATAGTGATAGCACACTTAAATAACTTGAGTTTATACATCAACTTGTGTTTCGGGATTAGTATAGATAAAGGAGAGATCGTTTGGTCAAATGGAGATTATTAATTAAATTAGATTATTCAATTTATTTTTACCGATAGAAGCATCTCAACTTTGCTTATTTCATTCTGCACTTTAAAGCCAAAAAAACTCAAAATGCATTTTTTTTTTTCAAAAAAGATATCGAGGACTCAGTCTTCCTTCGTTCTGAAATAAATCTTTAATCCATACTTTTTTTGTGTACAGGAGTTCTCCGAAGCATACCACGAGCGCAAGTCCCGCGAAGCGTCAGAAGCCGACTCCATCACAGCGGCCTTCGGTAACATCGCACCGCGACACCTCACTCGCTCCAATAGCATACAAGACGAATTGCAGACTAACTTCTCAGCGCAATAACTATAGATCGAATATCATCTAATCTTCAAAATTTTCCTAAATTGTTTGGATATTTTATACGAACGGTTTTGAAAAATTGTGAATAGATTATATTTTTAATGTCATATACGTCAAGTACAAAATGAACGCACCCTTAGTGGCTGTCAATGTCAAAATCAATTTTTTTGACAGATTTTGAAATTACTCGAACATCGACATTTTTCACGTTTTTAATTTATTCTTCATTATTCATGTAATAACAATAAGACTTAACGTAGTTATTTGTAAATACACTAACTATTTATACGGACTTGTTGGAACTTGTTTAAAATATACAATTTTACATTGTTTGAATTTTTTATTTATTTTACAATTGAATTGACTGAAAACTTACGCACCACGTAACCGCGACACTCGATATCTAGTCAAGATAATTTTGTTACGAAATAATTAATTGTTAAGTATTTATTGTATACTTTTTCTATTTATACAAGTTAAACTTCAGTATTATTGAAGTTAATAAAGTACCTATTAATCTTATATTGTAGTTTCATTTCTTACTATTTTCCAACTCCCTTCCCTTTCTGGTAAATTCATAAAACTACTGGTTATTCAATCAAGAATTTACAAGTTAATAGCTTTGTACTCGCAAAGTGATAAATCAAAGATATACAAGCGCCATCTAGTGGAATTAAAATATTACGTCAAAATAACTCCGAATTATTGCACGCCTCATAAGCGAAGCGTTGAGGTGGGTACTACTGTCGCTTCGCGCAAAACATCTGATTTTTCAAACTTAAAATGTCTTTATGTATCATACATTGCACTTGTAAGATAATACATACACACACATATTAAGAAAAAACACTATTCTTAACGTTCATGATATTTTTGATGTCATTTTTGTTATTTAAACTAGTTAAAAAACAGTTTAAAAAAGTTCTGTCTTGGACGTCCGTGTGTCTGTATGTGCGGATCCTTTTTCTTGTTAACACGATAGCGACCGAAATACTTTACTAATCGAGTCTTTTTTTTTCTCTTACGCTTGAGTATGCTCAGGAATAGAACCCTTTCATTTTTCAGGGTCTGATTCGATGTGGTTTAATTGTTATTAAATAAACAAAAATAATAATTAAAAATATTTATTAAAAAAAAATTATGAGGCGTGCACTTTTGGATTTTCCAAATTATTTATAATTTCTACTTGGTAAATAAATCCACAAACTGTGGTATAATTAATATATAGAAAGGCAATAAAATAATGAGCTGAAAGAAGTTAAGATATAGATTTATATAGACATAATATCTAACTTTTCAACTAGAGCCGTACGGAAGTCGTTGTAGGGCGTAGAGCTTAGTTCTCAAATACATAATATCTTACGTCTTAGGTATAATATGTCGATTTATAAAATCTAAGGTCTGTAATTAGCTTTCAACTTTAGTGTTGATCTTTTATATTGTGTGATGTGTGTGACCATTCGAAAATCATAACAATAGAATTCGTGTAAATCGGGATATTACTGTACAGTAAAACTAAAATATTATGACTAGGTACTTGTATGAGTGATCCTTTAAATTATTTGTCCCGTTCTAATATATTATATTTTAGCCATGAAGTACTCTACGAACCACAAGGCATCACACTACGAGTGTAATAAGAACGCGTCAGAATTGAAAAGCAACACGATATATCAATTTTTAAATAGAAAAAATTCGATCACGAGATACGAACCCGCGTCTTTCCGCCAATCCGGGGCGACGCCTGACCAACTTTGCCACCCGTGATCCCGGCTCCCGCCAGAGCAATCGAATTTATTCTACTCTTTCAGATTTGTTACTCTAAGCCCTAAGGGACACATCGCGCGCCATCTATTGAGTTAATTAACAACTAATAACCAATATGAAACATTATATTTTGAATGATTACAATATTGTAACGATGAGCCGCGACCTTTTTGTTGAATTTGATATTTTTGGATTTATGGCATTCAAATCTCTATAAAAGAAAAATGAATCGCCAAATGTGTTGGTAAGCGCAAAACTTAAGAACGACTAAACCGATTTCGTTCATTCTTTTTTAATATAATATTCCTTCAAGCACGAGGGTGCTTTTAAGGAGAGAAAACGTAAACATGTACCATGCCAGGGTGGACCGGTTGTGCTTTATAAATAATAAAATTTCTATATTATGTAGAACTAGCGACCCGCCCCGGCTTCGCACGGGTGCAATGCTGATACCGTAGTATATTATTATTAGTCTGTGCTGATACTAAATACACTACAGAAAAATTGTGAACGTTGTATAGGTATAAAAATATAGCGGCCCGCTCCGGCATCGCACGGGTATAAAATACATAGCCGGGCGGCCGCAAACGCTACGTCCCGCAATTTTTAAATCTGTAATATCTTCGAAAATATTCACTTAAATCATACGGTGTAAAGGGCCAAATAGATCTATATTAAATGAACAATGTATCCATGGTATTTAATTGGTTAAGGATTAATGCTGTATTGGTTAAAATCGCTTCGAAAATTAGCCATTATTTGTCGTAAAAAGTAAATGACAAAAAAAAGTTATTGTGGGTTATCCTTAAGAGATAGACATATACCATCGCGGACTTTTCTGTAGACCTTTTCAATGTGTATAATACTTAGTACATTATTTTGATAAAACTCGTAGGGTTCAGCCTGCGTTTGCAATGTAAGCGGAATAAATGTAATTTTTTACGACATCACATTAGAAACCTCAAAAATAACAGTACTTCTCCACTACTTAATGGATCTTATTATACATATAAACCTTTCTCTTGAATCACTCTATCTATTAAAAAAACCGCATCAAAATCCGTTGCGTAGTTTCAAAGATTTAAGCGTACAAAGGGACATAGGGACATAGGGACATAGGGACAGGGAAAGCGACTTTGTTTTATACTATGTAGTGAAGATATTTTACCTTCCTGTTACTTTCATAGTGTGCTACGTTGTAGTAAAATAGGTGTAAAATACATTTTTTCCATACTTCATTATGTATTAAATACTGACTTGTGACAGTCATAGCTCGCTAGGTGGAATAAAACTAATCTGTACACAAAGAAAACACCAAGATTTATCTTCACATTTTTATTTTTCCTTTTACAAATATTACATCTATTGACTTATTGCTTTCACAAACATATTTGATAAGATATATTCCATATTTCGATTTTACAATACATTTTTCCAGTTGATATATTATACAAGTTATTTCATTGTAACATAGTATCCTTGAGATAAAAACATTTATATCATATGAATTTAATAATTACATTATTGTACAAATCCATTGAATTAATAAAAGAACATTAATTTGAACTTTACATGTTGGTATTATATTAAAAAATAATAAATTTAAATTTATGCATATAATATAAATATGGTTTTCAAATTTCAAAAGTAGTTATTAATAATTTAAAACTTAATGGCATTACATTTGCCAATTCATAAAAATATTGAGACCACATCAATCTTACTACCAAAAAAAAGTTTGGATTTCGACAAAAAAAACAACACAAAAACCAAACAAATTTCCCAAAATTCATTGCATACAAAAGTAATCAATTGAACCATATAAAAAATCATATCAATAGAAGATCGGAAGCAATTATAAAAATAAAACCTAGTATTTACAAGCGCTTAATAGGATTTTATCGATAGACTATATCACGTTGTGAGTATTGGTTACTCGCGGCAACAGCTGAGGCAGGCCAGGTCTCACCTCTTGCCTTTAGCCACAGCGATGTATTCCTGCACTTTCGCCTGAAACTCCACTTTGTTCTGTTTGTACATCTCTGCCGCTTCTATGTTCAGCGGGTCCTCGAAGTTTAGGAGATCCTGTAATAAATATGACAATGTTAGAATTTTTCAATTTTTTTTATAACATTCAAATGTTGTAAGAAAATAAATTGCGTAGAATTTGCATTTGAAGTGAAACTTCTTTATCGGGGTTGGAAAAAAATTTAGTGTAACATTTTTTCGTTACGCGTGACATTTTTCCGTTACGCGCCATCTTTTTCTTATCCCTACCACGCGTGATTCGACGTATTTCTGTAAAGTTGCATATAGTAAATTATTTTTTGGAAAATAAGGTCATAAAGTAGTTTCACTTCTTACGTGTGTATACACACGCACACATTTTGTTTTTGTTTTATACTATGTAGTGATTCGGTTTTAGACGAAGCAAAGCGAAGTCACATACGGAAAGCTAGGATTATGATAAATGTGAAAGTGTGTCTGTTTGTTTCTGTCTTTCACATCACAATGAAGCGATTTAATAATGTGATTTGTATTTCTGGGGATAATTATAAGGCTAGTGAGTGAAAGTAGAAGAAATAAAAATAAACAAACTCTTCTCCATTTTGTGTGAAAATGGAAACTTCATTTTATCTAAAGTTTTAATCTGAAGTGGCCACAATCATTTCAGAAAGAGGGGAGGGGTTTTCTTTTAAATTATCACCTTTTACTATGCGATGCAAAAATGAATGGGAGTGATTCTCCCTTTTTTCATTAAAGCAAAGCCCGTTATAGCCTAGTAGGAAATTATATTACATGTTTAAATAGCAAATAACTTTTACTGTACTGTAAATACTTTGAGCATGTATTGATTTATTAAACAATCACAAAAAATCTCTGATCAGATATAGATGAAAAATGACATTGAGTTAAACTATCGGTCTAGTCTATCGGTATAACTAGCGGTCCACCCCGGCTTCGCCCGTGGTACATATTTCGCAATAAAATGTAGCCTATGTTCTTTCTCAGGGTCTAAAGGTTGTCTGTGCCAAATTTCATCAAAATCGGTTAAGAGGTTTAAGCGGGAAAGCGTAACAGACAGACAGAAAGAGTTACTTTCGCATTTATACTATTAGTAGGGATTGTTAAGGCAGGACACAATTATTTAAAAAAAAGATGTGTGGCACTCGGGACTGCCGCGGTAAACCTATTGCATAGCATGCCTTCAAGCCACACCTCCGAGCCCGTCGGAGTGGGGAGCGTGAGGTTTTTTCGTTACGGAATTTCGCGATTCGGTCCCCGCGCTCAAGGCCCGCGATAGAAGCTATGCAATAGCTTAATAAAGAAATACTTACAGTAAACAATGAATTTAAGCCCCAAACAACATCCTTAAGTCTTCTAGTAGGTGCCCAGCCATGTTCATCTATAGATGTTTGACGAAGCAATGATAGACAAATGTCCCCATCTACATTGATGTTTGGGTGCCATAGTCTTGTTAAACATTTTACTTTGGGAGGCTGGAAATGGGAAAAATAAATAAATTTAATTATTTAAAATATAATTCATGAGACTATAATTATAACATGTACATACATTCACAATGACTTGACCATTACATATTGTGATAGTGAAATACATTCATTCCTAGAAATTCTACATTTACCTCAATCAATGTTGAATACAATATAATGAATGAATGAATGAATGAATGAATGAATGAATGAATGAATGAAAGCTTTATTGTACACACCAAAATAATGAAATAACATTAAGTAAAATATACATAAATTGCACAATAGGCGACCTTATGGCTACAGAGCCATCTCTTCCAGGTAACCCAACCAAGGAGAACAGTAACAAAGAACGAATACAAGTAGGTGGTGCATACCAAAGCAATATATACAATAATAATATTATAGTAATACCAAGAAAGTAGGAATATAAATAATACATAATTTACAACAATAAAGAAAATAATATATATAATAAAATAATATACAATAAAATAAATAAATACAGATAAGAGAAAGAATATATGAAGTCATCACTTAATTAAGGACATGTGGTAATCAAAAAGCATATGTTTGAAAACAACAATATATTGAATACAGCAAAACCTATAATTATATTTTTAATTGAATAATATTGTTTCTTAGAATTTAACACTGTATACAAAGCCTTGATTATGTATTAAAAGGAAAACCATTTGAATTCAATATTTACCGCCATATTATATTCTTCCGTTACAAATACGCTAAACTTAAACTTCCCACTTTCCCAGTAGCCTTCATCAGGTGCGACCGTTAAAATGAATTCACTCAGCACATTAGGGTCTTCAAAATGCACAGAACAGGTCACCGGAAGGTTCTCAGTCATCTCCTGCACTTCTTTCACCAATAATTTGTCCCTGACTGATATTCGTTTCCCAGATTCTAAGTTCACGCCGTTGGTAGGCTCCGTACTTTGCTTTTTAATTTTCTTATTGAGCGTTATCATTTTGTTTGGAATATATATGAAGCAAGATACTTGTAATTAAAAATACATTTGTGTAAATTCGATTATTCTCTAGAATCTAGTAAGATCTTGCACCAATATTGCTATTTGCGACTTTGCGAATTGCGAGATGCGAAATTTCAATTTGTTATTTGTCAAAGTTAATGTCAGAAAATTGATAAAATGTCAATAACGTTTCTCTGTATGCATTTTTCTGAAAAAAAAAATGAAATGCAAAATTATTATCAATTAATTATTTATCAATTATATCATCATTAATTAATTGAAACCCTACTGTTACTTATAACATTCTAGTTAAGAGTATGGAAGTTATTCTTTCAGTGGAAACCTTAAATAAATAGATATTTCAAATGGCAATAAACAATACAATGTCATTTTACATAAACATTAAAATCTGTCAGTTGTCAAAACTCAAAGTTGATCAATCATAATTTGGTAAATTAAACAAATCCTAAAAATATTATAGTTTAGCATTCTTCACTATCTTTTTATTGTAGATTTTTCAAATTAGTTACTCATTTACTTTGGAACATTTGACAGAAAAGTGAAAACATTATTGATGTAAATATGGCAGAAGTGTCCTGGCCATGGCAATATAGCTTTCCTCCTTTTTTTACGTAAGTAAATATTACCTTTGATTGTATTTTCAGGAGCTCTTTTCACGATGTCTATATTAAATAACGAGTGGAAATACATTAACGAAGGAAATGTCCACATTGTTCTCGAAATCGTTAATACACCGAATGTATACCGTCTCATAAAAGATGATTCTCACACGAATACTGGTTTTGTGCGACAAAGCATAGAATATGTGAACTTTGTTATGTTTCCATTAATACACGGCAACGCAGCTTATGAACACGAAATTGTAACATTATCGAAAATTGAAATTGAAAAACTCATCCTAAAGCTTGCAGATGTGAGACCGAAAAATAGACAGCACAAAACTTTAATAAGCCCTTTTGCCATTAAAGCACCAAATTTAACTAAATTAAATCCAACTTTTGATAATTATTATTGCATAGAAATTAAACCCAAGGAAGGTTTTATTGCAAAATCTTTTCAAAAGTACTCCAAATGCTATTATTGTTTGAAACAATTTTTAAAATTAAACAAGAATGAAATTAATAATGTCAGTGAGTACTGTCCTTTGGACTTTTACTCTGGGAATGAAAGCAGAATGAAATTTGCATTACTTAACTTGATTAATAATCCTCAAAATAATTTTAAAATGTTCAAGAATGGAAATATAATTTTCAATGAGCATTCTAATAAAAACCAGTTTGATGATATCATAGAATCTACAATATTCAAATATACTGATGTATTTCTCAACTTTCTTATACAAATTTTACTTGGTGATGGTAATTCAAACATTAATTTAACAGATAAAGAATACACACCTTTAAAATCGAGTGCAAATTGTGTTGAAGGCTATGACTTGCCACACAATTCTTTATTACACAACCTTCTATCACTACAGAGAATAACTGAAGATTTAAATATTGACTATTCAAGTGACAATGATTATAATTATGTGCCTAAAATACTAGATAGATTGAAGTCTGAAGGTTTAAATTTGAAGTTAGAAAATGATAAAAGAAAGTTTCTAGATACAGCAGAAAATATAGAATTAGCTTTAATGTCAGCCATAGCTAAAGATTGCTCAATTATGATAGCCTATACTGAACAATACTGTGATGGACACCCATGGGTTATGTTTCAAGGAAGAAAGCTGTCTTATAGATTGGCTGTGACCGATTTGGAACCTAAATCTGTTAAAACTCTTGTGAAAAGAATAAATACTGAAAAGCAATTAATAGAAATATATGAGGATATTAAGAACAATTAAATCATAGGTGAAGATTAATTATGTATAGAAATATTTACAAAATATGTAATGATAAATTATTAAGATAATATACATAGTATGAACATAAATTATGATAGGCTGAATTAGAAAATTTTATATTAGGTAAAATGATTGTTATGGTTTTATATCATTATTGTTAATTAGAAAATACACAATCATGATTCACTGACAAATTGTGCTGAATAAACTAATAAATCCTTCCTTTCGTCCTTTAATTTTATTGTTTATTTATGTATCTCATAACACTCTTGGGAATAAATGAAGAATTAAACTACATGAACCATCTTTAACAATAAATACTTACATTACAGGATCCAACCGCACTCAGAAACACGTCAAAAGCAACTAGCCGCGTGGGAGGAACTTATTGCACAGTATTTAAAGGCCACAAAACAATATTTAATAGATATCAGAGAGGCTCCAAACACACCACTGTTTAACAATGCTGCGATTAACAGACGACTATCACAAGACGCTATATTAACAATATTAGAAGACATGGCGAGATGTGGTAAAGCAGCGCCCATAGATAAGACCAAGAATGTATGGGAAGTGTATTGGCATTCGTTGGATGAGTGGGGCAATATGGTGTATAACTGGGTCAGTGCTAACGGCTTGAATAACTCTGTGTGTACGCTCTTTGAGTTGAGAGAGGGCGAAAATACGGAAGGAGAAGGTTGGTCTGATAATTTTATTTTTTTGCATGTTTTGAATAGTTTTAGTGAATTTTCTATGTTTTTGCTAGTCTAGTTAGGGTAGTCTACTTAAGCATTTGTTTTTGTGACTGAAATCATTCAGAAGATTTAGTATCATGTATACTTAGAGCTATTACGCACTATCGACCAGTCTGTGGCGACTGAGTCGCCGGCGACTGGACTTACTCCTGGACGACTGACGACTAAGTGCGCAAGCCCCTATTTAAACTATAGTAAGTCACAGTCGCCGGCGACTGAGTCGCCAGCGACTGGTCGACAGTGCGTAATAGCTCTTAGTCGTATAAAATTTTGCAATTAAGAATATCCAGTTAAAATTGTTCATAGTAGCTTCATGTTAGTGACATCACTCGCATGAGGTTCATTAAATTGCCATTCCTTTTTCACTCCTTTGCAGATGAATTTGAAAACACCCTGTAATTTGACATTTTTCTTTTGTAACCACATTTTATTTCCAATTATAAATTTATTGATTAACTGTTTAAAAATTAATTTTAATAATTTCAGAGTTCCACGGACTGGATATAAATATTTTAATAAAGGCACTAAAAACTCTAGAAGTGAAAGGCAAATGTGAACTAATGGAATTTGATGACAACCAAGGTGTGAAGTTCTTCTGAATCTGATGTCAATTGTGATACTCTATCATAATGTTACATTTTTGTTAAGTTGTACACATTTATATTCTAATTATATTGTCCTATTATTATGATAAGGAAGTTTTATTTTTTGCAGAAATCATTCTATCTTAAATTTTTTAAGTCCTTTGTTTTCAAAGGGCAAAGTCCACTTATACAAATTCAGAGTAAGGAAATATAGGATCTTGTGGGTACACAAATAATACACAATCATCTAAACAATTTTTTATTATAATTGTAAAATTGTACATCTCAAAACCGTTTACTTACTACTAAAAATGTACCATACCAACATGAAAATGTATAAAAGGGAATACAGTCCTACATTGTACATGGAATGTATCAATTACTATATTACAACTATTTTAGTAGGAATACAACATATTATTGTGATGTGGTATCTATTGTTCAGTTCCATAGAACTATATTGCTTTTTGAAGCTTGGTAAAATTGACTATGTACTTGGTGCAATTTTGTACAGGCTGCAGAATTTATTCTAAATCAAAACGATTCAAGTTTTCTCAAACTCAGGTAATAAATTACCTTTTTTATGGTAAAGTTTTTTATTACACAGACACTTAAAATTTAGATGCATTTGTTAATTCGGTCCGTATGTTGAGCATGTATTTTATATTATGGTAACATTATTTAAATTTTTTTAAACAGTTGCAAATCAAATAAACTAAGAAAGAACATGTTTGTGTTGCCAACTTCAAAAGATTTGAGAATCATTGTCTATGATTACACTATAAGCAAGAATAAATACAACAGATCACTTACTATGGATAATTGCAAAATAAATTTATAACACAAATATTTTACAGAATGTGGTCAATTTAGTTGTCGCACGTGACAAAAAGTGACAAAATCAATGAAATCTTGCATAATTTTATTTTTTGCAGTTATTTGTGTATTAAAGTGAAACTTTTATTACATCGTCTCAAACTTTTTGGTCTGTGTAGCGCATGTCGCGTGACGTACGATAATTATCGTACAAATACGATAATTATCGTAAGTTTCACTTTTACCGTGGTTTCATAAAACCACACAACATTTTTTATATTTTTTTACTTACCATGACCATAGATTAGATATGTGATGTTACATTTTTGTTGCATTTTTATTACTAAGTAGGATTTTAAAACTAACCACTATGAGTAAAGAATCAGTCTTCAACCAAAATACACTTATACTTTACTAGCAACAATTATTACATAAAATCAACAAATAAATATATTAAAAAGTAAAATAATAATAAAATTTTGAGACATTTTGATAATATTATGTTACAATATGTACTTATATTATGCATTTGAATTATTTACATTAATCAACTAGAGCATTGACGGTGATTTTTATAGATTCCTTAATAATATGGTTTCATAACTAATATCAACTCAATTCTAACACCATGTATTCGAATACTGCATCAAAATTGGTCACACTGTTTTTACTCACCTACTTATTTCTAGACTGATTTACAAAATTGCACTAACCATTACACTCACTACCGTTGGCAGTGACGATAAACATTTTGGTCTCATAGTTGTTCAAAAAACCAGTAATTCCTAGAAGTTTTTGGAGTTTATGTTCTACAATCTACTGTTTCTATCTATACACAGAAGGGATACTCATTCATAAATAAATTGTGGGAAAAATTATATCAAACAGTTCATTTTCGATCGCGAAAGTAACTGACTTGACTATAGTAAAATCAGTCACAGTTTCTGGGTAAAAAAAACCTGCATAAATTATTATGTTACAATAATTTGTGAGTCTGTGTCTTACCTATTTAATACTTCTGGTCACAATCTATAGGAGTCACAATTTCTTCCATAAAAACTGTCACATTAAATCAAAACAATAATACAAACAGATTCCAGTAGTCCGAAATCACACAATACTTTCCACTACCCTCAAAACTTTATAAATGTTCACCCCCGTTACAGTACTTTTTATGATCATTGGATATAGTACTTACAGTAGCCACGGTGGGTATAGTACCGTTGCTCATCAAACAGAACTCCAAAGACATACAATACTTTTTTTACCCCCAAATGTCACTACACTAGCGCCGCATTACAGTGCTTACAGTGGCCACGGTGGGTATATTAATGTTGCTTTTAAAACAGAATTCCAAAATCGCACAATATTTCCATCTACCCCCAAAACTTTATAAGTGGTCACTGCACTCTAGCGCCGCATTACAGTAACCATTGGTACGGTCATTGGATATAGTGCTCACGGTGGCCACGGTGGGTATAGTGCCGTTGCTTTTCTCGCTATGGGCCATATCGAGTGGGGGTTGGGCCTTGGGACCCGGGTGGTAGCACCACCAGGCTAGGAAGAAAAATATCACGGTGCATAGCTTACCTATCGCGGCTAGCGCTAACATGTACCTGTGAAATGAAAAAAATGAGCATTTTAGGAAAGCTTAACTAGGGTTATGATTGTCTTTGATAGAGAAATCACAACTAAAATTTTGAATGCAATTTTTTTTTTTGTTTTGCCTTTTTCCACTTCACACAATCAAGCATTTCTATGATATGATATCTGGATATAGTTATCCTAGAAAGTGGCATAAGCTACTTTTTACCATAGTTAACACCTCACTCCCATGGGATTTTTTCTCACCTTAAGGGTGTAGTGTTACAAAATTGTAACTAAATACTTTTGTACAAAGAAAATAATACTTAATAAGTGGTTCTTCAAAGTCATCTTTAAATTTTTATAGTTACCTGCTCATGTCCTTATTGTCATATAGCAGACACGAAGTAGTTCGATCACACGCGTTGCCCCACACAGAACAGGATAAATCAATGAGGAAGCCGAACAGTAACGGTGCGGGGATAGTACCCAGTAACCGTACTAGGATCCATTGGATACCCAGCGCGAAAGAACGCTGGTCTTCGCGGACACATCTAAGGAAAGAAGCAATTTATTTGTTTGAAAGAAAGAAAAAGAATATGTTTGGTACTATGCATCATGCAGCAAAATTTTTAACAAATAGGGTAAAACCAAAACTTAAAACGTGGGGTTAGAAGTGAATCAGATTAGCCTCACAATGATCATGATGTCATGGTCAAAAATGGTACAAATTAAATCTTTTTAATCACAGATATAGAATACGAGAAAATTATACATATTTATACTGAAAAAAGAAATCCTAATATATCTCTAAGTTTCATTTTCGTCTTAAATCACCTTAATGTCGCGGATAAAGCTGGCATTGTAGCCAGAAATGTGAAGAACATAATGCAGAAAGTAAGGCACACGAACAGCCATAGATATGGACATTTCGACTGACACGTGCTATTGATGGCTTCGTACATGATTGGTTCACCACCATCTGGAAATAAAACGAATATCTTTGAATAAAGTGTTAATAAAACTTTGATAAAATTAGATGGTTCGTTGGATTTGCTTATAAACTTTTACCAAGTAGCTATAGATAGTAAAAGTTGACGGTTGTCGATCTGGTTACTTTAATAACATTATTTAGTGTAATTATTAAGTTCATATGATGTTCTGGAATGTCAAAAGCTCCGAAAGTAAGCGAAACTGACAAAAATTATATAATTAGAAAAATAGAAAAGATTTTTTCTTTACTTGGACGATATGATAGTAATTTTAAGCAGACTTTTTTATATTAGCTAGGTAGGTTTTTTATATTAGGTTAGTTAAGAGATATATAAATAATAAATTGATCCAATGCAAGTGGACAGTATATGTATGGAATAGAGACAAAAGGTAGAGTCATCCGAATCTCTAGATAGCGGGCTATTGTGCTCTACACAAATATACTGGTAGAGTGATGTGGAACGAGTGGTGCACAGCACAGCACAATGCTGTCCAATAAATGGTAGAGCTTGGTAGAGCTGCACACGGTAGAGCGTACCTGGCTCCGCATAGCTCGGCAGCGTGGCGTTGGTCTGCACACACGCACAGCGGCGGTAGAGCTGCACACGGTAGAGCGTACCTGGCTCCGCATAGCTCGGCAGCGTGGCGTTGGTCTGCACACACGCACAGCGGCGGTAGAGCTGCACACGGTAGAGCGTACCTGGCTCCGCATAGCTCGGCAGCGTGGCGTTGGTCTGCACACACGCACAGCGGCGGTAGAGCTGCACACGGTAGAGCGTACCTGGCTCCGCATAGCTCGGCAGCGTGGCGTTGGTCTGCACACACGCACAGCGGCGGTAGAGCTGCACACGGTAGAGCGTACCTGGCTCCGCATAGCTCGGCAGCGTGGCGTTGGTCTGCACACACGCACAGCGGCGGTAGAGCTGCACACGGTAGAGCGTACCTGGCTCCGCATAGCTCGGCAGCGTGGCGTTGGTCTGCACACACGCACAGCGGCGGTAGAGCTGCACACGGTAGAGCGTACCTGGCTCCGCATAGCTCGGCAGCGTGGCGTTGGTCTGCACACACGCACAGCGGCGGTAGAGCTGCACACGGTAGAGCGTACCTGGCTCCGCATAGCTCGGCAGCGTGGCGTTGGTCTGCACACACGCACAGCGGCGGTAGAGCTGCACACGGTAGAGCGTACCTGGCTCCGCATAGCTCGGCAGCGTGGCGTTGGTCTGCACACACGCACAGCGGCGGTAGAGCTGCACACGGTAGAGCGTACCTGGCTCCGCATAGCTCGGCAGCGTGGCGTTGGTCTGCACACACGCACAGCGGCGGTAGAGCTGCACACGGTAGAGCGTACCTGGCTCCGCATAGCTCGGCAGCGTGGCGTTGGTCTGCACACACGCACAGCGGCGGTAGAGCTGCACACGGTAGAGCGTACCTGGCTCCGCATAGCTCGGCAGCGTGGCGTTGGTCTGCACACACGCACAGCGGCGGTAGAGCTGCGCGTTGCCCCGTGTGGCGGCGCGGCAGGCGGCGTGGCACGGCGAGTAGTACACGCGCCCGTCCGCACCGCACACCGGGGAGTATGCGGCGTTGGAGCACCCGCAGCCCGCGTTGCACTGCGCGAGCAAACTGCTACCCCTGTAAAAGTATCCAGTATCCAATTGTGGAATTTTTTTTGTTTAATTAAATTAACTTGCATGAAAAGTCGAATTTGATTGACAGAACACGAATTAACAACTGCAAGCTTTTAAGACTTTTTATAAAAAAAAATCAACAATGAAAATAATGCAAACAACATGTTATTTCAGAAAGATAAGTTGCCTAACCAAAAAACATTGGTAAAGCAAAGCACAAACACAGCACACATTTTTGGACATGATAATTTTATAAAATCATTAAATTTACAACAATCTCATTATTAAAATGAACTTACCCAACACTAGGACTAGAATACGGCACAGTAATCCCCGCGAACGGATAGTCATCACACGATAGCACAAAAGACACAGAGAACACTCCAGCTAGTACAGTAGCAGCGACACATAGCTTGATGATGCCCGCACAGGAGAGTCGCCAGCGCTTCACCAGCCAGCCGCCCGCGAAGGTCCCGCCGCCACCCGCGGGGACGGTTATTACACCTGCAATGTAGAAAATGAGATGTAAAATGCAATGGAATGCTGATAAATATAAAAATTAGGAGAAATAGCACTTTAAAGATGATACGCTAAAAATTGGCAAAGATAATACCTATAATAGTAATGAAAAATCGAAAGAAAATTTTAAGGATAGGTACTGTGAAAGAAAGGGGAGAGCATATTGTCGAAAGCTGTCTAATAAATAATAATCACCCAAAAGTCAAAACCTAAATATTATAAACTTAATCTGTGGTGACATAAATATTCTAAATCATCAAGAAAAGCACTTTAACACATTAATATATTATATGGTCAATTTTTGCAGCTGCACTACAAAAAAAAGAGGTGTGGCACTCGGGGACTGCCGCGGTAAAGCTATTGCATGCTATGCCTTCAAGCCACACCTCCGCGCCCGTCAGAGTGGGGAGCGTGAGGTTTTTTCGTTACGGAATTTCTAGATTCGGTCCCCGCGCTCAAGGCCCGCGATAGAAGCTATGCAAGCTTAACAACCTATTAATAGACAAACTCACCCAAAAGCAAAGCAGCCTGGGACGCGCTAACCGCAAACTGGTTCTCAATCAACTTCGGCAGAAACGCCGCGAAGCCCGATATCAGTAACCCATCACTAGCTCCCGCCAAGTTCAGGAACATGAACGTGGGGTTGCGGAGTAATGCTGCTGCTGCGTGCGGCAGTTCTCGCAGAGCACTGAATGCTCCAGATGTAGTGGCTGATGCGTGCGCTTCTGATACTTTGGCGGCGCGGATTTCTGCTGCCCCTGGGTGATAAGTTTAGTGTAAGGAAGTATAGAATGTGAAGCTCCTTATAAGTGCTAGCTTTAATGTTATAAAACGAAAGTATGACGCGTGTTAATTGGTAGTTCTACTTTTGATGTTAATGTTGATGTGTGATATGGTTTATTAGGAAAAATAAGGATAGGAGCTTGACATGCGTGGTATGTACGTATCATAAAAAAAGACGAGTTGCACTGGGGGAGTGCCGGCAGAAGTAAAAACTTGATTATTAACGTTGAGCATGTTTGATATTTTGGAATGGTATCCGTCTTACGCTTTTTCGATCAGGTCACGTGTCCTGACGCGAGTTTAAGATTTTATACCCATTACAGAAAAAGTGCTCAACGCCGCTAAAGAAGTTTTCACTTCAATAATAAATTAAATTTTCTGAAGAATCAGAATGTTCTAAAAAATTTCAAAAGATAATTATAATTTCTCACCCGGTAACTCATGAGGGAAGGCAAGTAGAGGTATCGCTATAAACAGACAGATCAAAGCCGAGAGTATGAAGCCAATCCACCACGCTCCGATCCAAACTGAGCTCGTAGGAGTTATACCTAACCTGGAAAATTAGTATCCTTAAAAGTATGTGTATCGTACTTTGAATGATAATTTCCTTCGAAAAACAAAACCCCAATTAACTATACAATCGTCATTAAATTGACATAAACAAAAAAAAATAACTAGATGATATATGACTAACTAGGACAAATCAAAGGCTTCTTTATTTAAAAAACAATGAAAAAAGAAGAAGTTTCACTTCTGAGCCTGTGTGCCGAGCACACGTGTCAGAGGTGAAACTTCTTTTGCAAGATTCAAAGATACCAAAATAGTCGCGTTACTCCATGTCGTAACGGTATTGCCATGACGAGACCTTGTAATTTTACTCTCACGCGCCTAAAGAAGTTTCACTTCAAAATCTAAATTAATAATTATGAATGAGATTACCATCGGTTTAATTACTCACTATTAAAAGTTCCTTCTAATTTACATAGATTTAAGCAGTTCTATTAATTCAAATGTCATGTTTATCTAAAAAACAATTAGCATACTAACATCCCTAAAATAACATACAATGTTTTCACAAACATCCAGTCAACATATCCATCCAGATATCGGAATATTAAATTGTTTTTGTATGCAAATTCGACAATTGAGAAATCAACGCAAACACGAGTAGGGTATTAGGTAGTTGACTCCCATTTCCCATAGAATTAATACCTGTTATTTAATGTAATTATTTCAAAATACATTAGTATTTTGTCTTTTGTAAAATTTCGTTGATAAAAAAACTGGAGGTCGTGCTCGTTTTTATTAAAACAATCGGCCAATTTCTAAAAAATCTAGCCGGTGTTCTAGGCATAGAAAATTATTATCAGAATTCGGAATTGGAATAACAATGTTTCAGCTAAATAAATTCAAAGGACTTGTTTCCGTAAAACGGTAATAAATATCTGCAATTCAAACTTTCGAATTTATAAATGGGATATCATGTTACACGAATCGTAGATTTATATCCACAGCTCTTATGCTTCCTTAGATCACGATTCACGAACATATCAAAAGTCGTGCTTAAAATACAGTTAACAGCACAAACACACAGAAATATGGGTACAGAGCAGTCGAACAAATGCAAAACGTATATATACCTATCTACTTATTTCCTTATAGGAAATGCAAAAGGTCCTAGACGAAATTGTACTTCTGTCAAAAATATTACAAAAAAAACGCTACAAAGCAGCACTCCACTGTTTATTTCCTATGTTTACTCGAAGTACGAAAGGCGGTTAATTTAAAAAGAGAAGCCACACAGTTCGTTCAAAAACTCATCGCGCGGAAAATCATATTTCGTTCCAGAAACCATGAAAGTATGAAACGGTGGAATTAATTTGGCTGAAAAGTTGCTTTTGAGAGGCACAATGAGATGAAAGCAAGAGGGCAACTTGAAATGAAGCCGTGTCGCTGCCGAGTTGAAATATTAAAAACGTGAACGCAATACGGTTAGATAATTGAGCTAACCGCTAAAGGTGGCTTCCCACGGTCTGCGATGTCGCGGACGGACGCGGACCAGCTCGCACCTACGCACCGTGGGAAGGGACTCGTCCGTGGTAGCACAGGCGCGTCTGTGGCGGTGCGCCGTATCCGTCGCGAGTCGGTTTTTTCAAAGGTGCGGTGCGAGCTCGTGCGGCGCGGTCCGAGCGCGTCCGTGTCATCACAGACCGACAGTTACTAAAATACATGATTCCCTGATAGGACCACAGGAAATGAGTTTTGTCAATTTTGTCCCATGATCCGACTGCTACCTAGAGGTATCAAAGCAAAAAACAAAATTAGATAACACTTACCTTATACGACTTTTGTTAAATGCTGACATCCAATAGCGACGTTGCTTTTTTTTTCTTTTAATAGATCGCACAATCTGGCAATTGCTAATTAATAACACAGCCGCAGCTGCGGCAACGATACGTGCTCGTTCACTTTGCATTTTGAAATGAAGATAAATACGAAACTATACAGACCGATCCGCACTATCACGGACCGTGGGATGAGCCCTGTCTGCGGTGCGTTGCCGTCCGTAGTCGTCGGCTGTGCGTGTAGATCCGTAGAATCGCAGACCGTGGGAAGCCACCTTAACGTGTTGCCGCTTGCCGCGCTTTTTGGCACACGATTATAATTTGTAATTTATGGTTTTATGGAATGTTTCTTGAACCTTTGCTATTATGTAATATTTAAAATATTTATTAAAATTTTAAATGTTCATTTGTATTAGTAGTTGACGCGTTTTACAATTTTTTAATTTTATGGAACGTAGCTATTTCAAGAACCTTTAAAAATTTATGCAAATAATTATTGATTATTTAATAGAATTTAAAAACATATATGTACATTTAAATAAACATTTGACACATACGTACGTTTCTGAATTAACTGTAGCAAAGTCGGTGTAAATATAAAGTAGCTGTCCGCCAATAACGTATCCCAGCGCTGGGCCCAGCACTGCCATTGTGTAATAAATACCTGAAAAAATGTAAAATAGGCGAACATTTTGAAAATGTAACGAGTATAATATAAGAAAAAGACGGGTTACACTCCGGGAGTGCCGGCAGAAGTGAAAACTTGATTATTAACGTTGAGCATATTTGATATCCATCCGTCTTACGCTTTTTCGATCAGGTCACGTGTCCTGACGCGAGTTTAAGATTTTATACCCATTACAGAAAAAGTGCTTAACGCCACTAAAGAAGTTTTCACTTCAAAAATGTGAGATAATATAGTAGGTAGGTATGGATATTATATAGGTCAAATGTTTGAAGAGACAATTTCCCTATTAATAGTGTACCTACATGCTAAAACAGTTTTAACCTACCACAGCATATAATTTGATACACAGTCATTTTTGGTTAAAGGAAAATTAAATATAGGTAGGTATGCAAAAGTGTGAACCAACAAATAATACATCAATGTACCTAATACTTATTAGTTATTAACTTATTATGGTTATTAATATTAATTATATTTAATATTAATTAAGGTATACCGTGCAGCAGTCTTAAAAAGTACCTAAAGTAAAAACTTTCGTTCTTTATAAAAAAAGTTTCAATTACTACTCTTCTCTACTCTTTGCTACCCCGCACATTCACTAAAAACCGTAAACAAGTACATTAATTATCATCTAATATCAAGGCAAGGCCCATTACACCACACTACACCATTGAGAGCGAGTGCAGTCACAATATCCCATTTCTTTAGCCCCTTTGCGTGTTTTCACAGCTAAAAGCTGCCATGAAAATGCGAAACGGCGCGTTGTGTAGTCGGAGATAGGATATGTGATGCGATAAATTAACGTAGGTCGTAGCGTATAAACTATCTACGATTGATGATGTATGTATGTACATTTGTTGTAATTTCATTGTTCTTAATTTAGTAATTTAATGTTTCAAATTTTAGTTCAATTAATGCTTAAGCTGACAAGCATTGGATAAGTTACACGATTGCCTAGTTGTTAATTGTTAACTGCTTAAAAAAGAGCAATATTTATTATTATGGATCTACAAGAACTACTTACAGTAAAACTTTTTTAGAATGGATTGCGAAATTTTTGTATTTTCATATATTCACTGATATTTTGCAGACATAATTCAAGTCCGTACGAAAAAAAGTATGTAAATTGTACATGACACACACGTCACGCAGCAACGCTATAAACATCTATCGCTTCGCTTCACCCACACCAGAGCCTTACCCTCAAGCACCGTGAGTGTCACAAGCGGGACCCAAGACCCTCAGCGGGGCTAATGGCATCTCGATGGACCCATATGCTCAATGGTGTGAAAGGTTCGCAAAACAATGTAGATGTAATGTACACGTAACTTTAAGTAATCGTCTTTTTTGTTTGGAAAGATCGAAAATATACAATTTGTTTATGAAAAACTTATTCGTTCAATTATGCGTTCAATAGACAGCTGAATTATTTTCTAGTAAAGTATTACACTTCAATTTCAATACACAAAATGAAGAAAATACAAGCGCAACAATCTAGGCTTTAAAAATTGGAGTGATCGAATGATAGCATATATGTATATTAAAAAATCTACGAATAAATCAACTACCTACTGGTTACAAAAACGACAAAAAATTATTCATTCATATTATTGTTGTTTGTTATTGTAAACATACAATTTCCCAAAAAACAAAATAATGCATATTGTAAAAAAAACATTAATATTTATCGAAATTTATTCATGCCCAAAAATACATAAAAGCTATTTCCCTATTTTCCGATAATAAATCTATCATAGATCGCCTATCTCTTGCGGTAAATCGTTTAATAGCTTGTCGAACACTTGTCGAATGCACTGATGTTAGTAATTGCATTTTTTATGGTACAATCACCTTTGAACGTGTAGTATTGCTTCAAAGGTGATAGTTTTTGTAAGGAACTTATTTAGGGGTCAATAAAAATAAAGCACTAAAAAGTATAATGGATATAAACGATTACTTATCTATACTAATATTATAAAGCTGAAGAGTTTGTTTGTTTGAACGCGCTAATCTCAGGAACTACGGGTCCGATTTGAAAAATTCTTTCGGTGTTAGATAGCCCATTTACCGAGAAAGGCTTATAATATCATCACGCTAACACCAACTGGAGCGGAGCCATGCGGGTGAAACCGCGGGGCGCGGCTAGTAATTTATAATGTGGGAAATTTTTTAAGAATTTGAATGCTTTGGAACTAAATATCATATTATAATGTTTCAATACAATCGCAAACTTTGGTAATATTATCGCAATTTTTATTTCTTACTCTAATTTAAAATTCGCGAAAAATTCGCAATTTTGTGGTTGCAAAATTTCTGTATACTTTCCACATTTTTTCATACTCATTAATTAAGAGAACTTTATGTTCCATGTCAAAATTACCAAAATAGCTAGCTTTAGAAATACCTCTATTTCTCTTACATTGAAGTATGTTATAAATTTTATTATAATGCCCACAGTAGGGGCTGTAGTATATTGCAAGTGCGTTCCTATGTTGCTATAAATAATGCTATTTTCTATTATGTTCGCCACTTTACCGATTGGGCTCTTACGGTTAGGGTTTTACTGTGAAGTTTAAAAATTTACTTAGCGAGTGTTTAAATCAATCATACAGCGTGTAATCTAGAAATTACTGAAATTTTATATATTTATGTATTTCATGTAAATATACTGTATAGTACTTTATTTTACACAACATACCATTTCTTAACAATCTTTTACATTTTTTACAACCAATAAAAACAATTTTAAACATAGAGGGTAGTTACAAAAAAACCTACCTAAATAAACAAAGACATCTTCTTCGCCACATTTTCGTCTACATACTTGACTCCAAGAGTAGATTAAAACTAGTTTTTTAAACCAACAAAATAAACTCAAAAACAACTTTAAAAAATGAGGGTAGTTCAAAATCTTAAACTACCCACCACCCATCACCATAATTAACCTACCTAAATAAACAGAGGACATCTTCTTCGACACATTCTCATCTATATACGTGACTCCAAGAGTAAAGAGTGGTGTGGCTCCAGCACCATGCAACAATTGTGCTAACACGAAGATGCCCACCGCCCATGCACCACCTTCTGAAGTACTCTCGTCACATGTACTTGCCTGCTGAGAGATAATATTGGCGATGAACATCACGAATTATTAAAATAGAATAAAACTGTAATTGATATAATACATCTCGAACAAAGATGAAGGTAGGTCTAATCTATAGCACTAATCTTTATAGGGGGTCAGAACTTAGAGCAATTCGCTACATAGAGTTATAGAAACTAAACTAATTTCATTTGTTTTCTAATTTTTAATGATTTTTATGTTTTGTTTACATTATTGCACGCCTCAAAGCGAAGCGTTGAGGTGGGTACTACTGTCACTTCGCGCAAAACATCTGATTTTTCAAACTTAAAATGTCTTTATGTATCATACATTGCACTTGTAAGATAATACATACACACACATATTAAGAAAAAACACTATTTTTAACGTTCATGATATTTTTGATGTCATTTTTGTTATTTAAACTAGTTAAAAAACAGTTTAAAAAAGTTCTGTCTTGGACGTCCGTGTGTCTGTATGTGCGGATCCTTTTTAGGGTTCCGTAGCCAAAATGGCAAAAACGGAACCCTTATAGTTTCGTCATGTCCGTCTGTCCGTCTGTCCGTCTGTCCGTCTGTCACAGCCGATTTACTCGGAAACTATAAGTACTACAGTGATGAAATTTGATGGGAATATGTGTTGTATGAACCGCTACAAAAATATGACACTAAATAGTAAAAAAAAGAATTGGGGGTGGGGCCCCCCATACATGTAACTGAGGGATGAAATTTTTTTTTTCGATGTACATACCCGTGTGGGGTATCAATGGAAAGGTCTTTTAAAATGATATAAAGTTTTCTAAAAAACATTTTTCTTAAAGTGAACGGTTTTTGAGATATCAGCTCTCAAAGTCGTAAAAAGTATGTCCCCCCCCCTCTATTTTTATAACTACGGGGTATAAAATTCTAAAAAAAATAGAGGTGATGCATGCTAATTAACTCTTTCAACGATTTTTGGTTTGATCAAAGTATCTCTTATAGTTTTTGAGATAGGTTGATTTAACTGTAATTTATTATATTTGCTGCTACGGAACCCTTTGTGCGCGAGCCCGACTCGCACTTGGCCGGTTTTATTTTCTCTTACGCTTGAGTATGCTCAGGAATAGAACCCTTTCATTTTTCAGGGTCTGATTCGATGTGGTTTAATTGTTATTAAATAAACAAAAATAATAATTAATAAATATTTATTAAAAAAAAATTATGAGGCGTGCACTTTTGGATTTTCCAAATTATTTTATCTATTCTTATTTCTGGTGCTGTACAAAAATATCTGTTTTCTAGTTAGTCACAACTATAACTTGGATCGGTCAGATCGATTTACTCTAGCTAAATTAAAAAAATTTGATAGGCATGATACGTGACGATACGCAAAATTTTTGTAGCCGATTAAAATTTAGTTAGGTACATTTTTATAGCATTAATATTATTTTACTTTATTTTTCTCAAAATACCATTTATCCATCTCTGTCTCTATCTATCAATTCCTTTAAAATCACGCTTTCGATCACAACACAATGATGTGGTATAGTATTGAGAGTACAATATTTTTTCTGATCTCGATTCATCCAGTACATCAGAACCGGTTTCATTGTCAATTGTACATTGGTTGAAGCCTTGAAGGTTTTGTAAACGAATTACGCCGCCTCAATGCGCGCGACGTTTTTTACTTTTAATTTTTAAACCTTTGTGATTCGTCGGCAGTATTCTAGACGTTAAGATTCTGCACCGTTGCTAATTATACAGCTTTCTGTCATTTCCTTATTGGGTTTTATACAGATATGGCAATTTTAAAGTGTTCCTGTTTAAAATTTTTAAACTGCTATTCATTAAGATTTCGTAAAGTGTAGAAATGCTGATCTCTAAGCTGTATCTAATATCTATAGAAAATATCGATGTTGGCGATGACAAGTTGATTGAACAAAAGTTGTAAAAATATCGTACTTTTTCATCGTTTTCTCTAAAACATGTTTTCAAGTTAACTTTTGGTAAAAGCGATTTGATAAAACTTGCACACTATACGACAACAAAACATTTATAACTTATTTAGCAGAACAAAACAGACGGCACCTACCGTCCGGTTACCATCGCACAAATCGTCTGGCTCGTCTCCCGCGACCTTGTACGGTGGCACTAGGAAGTGCGGCAGCGCGAACAGCAAAGAACCAGCGCCCATGAGCAGCACGCCCCAGCCGAGCCAGCGTGGCTTGGAAGCTGCTGTCCTACCGCCTAAGTACGTGACGGGAGCCAGACACGCGAAGGAGGCCATGTCATAACTGGGGAAATGGTCTGGTTTTAGTGTGTAAATGATACAAAAAGAATATAAATATACTTATAATAAAATAAATAATAAATATTTCATGACAATTTTCATACACGGCACGATCTGATCCCACACTTTTCGCTTGTGTTATGGAAATCAGAATGCTGATAAACATAATATTAAATATATAGATAATTAACAACCAGACACAGTGCAAACAGCTATGTTCATCACACAAATATTTTCCCTGGGTGGGAATCGAACCCACGACCTCTGGCTTGGAAGGCAGGGTCACTTGCCGACCGGTCAATCGGGAAATACACAGGCAAATTATACAGGCAATGTCGTAGCTGAGAATAATAGAGTTTAGGGCGGTATGAAAGACAGAACACAAACAATAATTATACTCGCCACTCAAGACATCAAAACATAAAAAAGTTAACTTACTACGCTACATTACTAGCTGTTTTTAAACTGAGATTAACTGACTACTAACTAAAAAAGTAAACTTACCCTCCCGCTATAACTCCAGTTTGCATGGAGCGGAGACCGAACCTCTTCTCTATAGTTGTGATGACTACATTGACGAAACCGTTCACTACCATACCTGTGGACAAACATTAAAAAATGATGTTTGCAGGTGATTGATGATACGATTTATGTAAAAAATTCCCAAGCTAATAAACGATAATGCCGTTCAAAGATCGTTAAAAATGAAGTTCCGCCAAAAATCCTATAACTGTGGAATTATCCTTTTAGTATCAACTCAGTTTCATTTGTGAATTCTAACTGCTAAGTATATCATTTCAAAACCCACTAAAATATTAAATGACAGTACTCTTTCATATTCACATAATCGCAATCCATTTTTATCAAGTTTCCGAAATGAAATAATAAAGCACAGGCTATTTCGGTCGGCCATCCGTCGGACATTGTGAAACATTAATCAAGTGGGATATTTTAAGCTGAACCTTTATGTGCTCTGATTGATATTCCATATCTATTGCAATTGTTTTAAATCTACGTTAATATCGAAAGACTTTTTTGTAATGGATAAATTCTAAAATAACGGAAGCTATTTTTTATTAAGCTATTGCATAGCTTCTATCGCGGGCCTTGAGCGCGGGGACTGAATCGAGAAATTCCGTAACGAAAAAACCTCACTCTCCCCACTACGACGGGCTCGGAGGTGTGGCTTGAAGGCATGCTATGCAATAGCTTTACCGGGGCAGTCCCCGAGTGCCACACGTCTTTTTTTTATTTTTACTATGATTATTTTCCCGAGCAGTCAGGGTACCGCGCTGGGCAAGCGCCTAGTATAACATTGAAATAGGATATACTCAATAGAAACTGTATGATTAGAATTTTAATTTTTAATTTGAAGGAATATTTGTTAAAAAAAAGTCAAGTTCTGTCTCCAAGTGTTAAATATGTTGGAATGGTTTGTATATTCCTGTTTGACACATTAGGATAAACAAGCTGCATTTAATTTGATTTAAAAACAGATATTTTTGAAGTTAATGAATTCTAGCGGTTCTGAAACAGACGAAAATTAGCAAAAACATTAAACAATGTTTTTGTATACATTAACATAATGTGAAAGAGTGGTCGATGCCCCGTTAAATTATTCTGCTCTGGCAAGGTCGAAAATATACGAAATTCCGGTAATTTTAAGATAACATCAGCTTTAGTTATAGATTTTTATGACTGTAACCTAACTTCATAGTTCATGACCTTTCATAAATTTTGAATATTATTTTTCATGTTTTTTTTTTATTACTGAAAGCAATTTAATCAACGGCTGAAAACGGAACGTAAAACATTTGAAATGTAGGTAGGTATTCCCAATTTCCATTAAAAATGTTGTGTGCTTTTATGAAACCACGGTAAAAGTGAAACTGTTCGAACGGTTCCGAACACTGCTTTGTGTAGCGCATGTCGCGTGACGGTCGGCTGCCGAGTAGGTATACCTACTCGGCAGCCGCGATACACGCGACATGCGCTACACAGACCAAAAAGTTTGAGACGATGTAATAAAAGTTTCACTTTAAAAAAAGACGGGTTGCACTCCGGGAATGCCGGTAGAAGTGAAAACTTGATTATTAACGTTCAGCATGTTTGATATTTTGGAATGGTATCCGTCTTACGCATGGAATATAAGGGCAAAAAAAAATCCATCTTACACTTTTTCAATCAGCCCACGTGTCCTGACGCGAGTTTAAGATTTTATACCCAACGCCGCTAAAGAAGTTTTCACTTCAATAATTGTTCAACCTAATTACGTCGTGGAATTATTTGGATATTATAGAATTAGAACAAGGATTCATTGATATTCAATCCTCAATAATTTACCTACCGTTATACGACACAGTTTTTTCAAACCAGTCCATCATTGCAAATACATTTCTTCATAGATACAAAACAATAAGGAAAAAACTTTATTTACATCCGTCCTTTATTGCATTTCAGTGTTTCACAATAAATGATGTTGACCCGTTGAAGCTATTAAAAATGCCTCCGCAATAATAAACAAGGATCAAAAGATTGTCCTGTCTCTGTCAATAACGTTTTAAATGGTAGAAATGAGGCGGAAGTAGGGCTGCCAGCTTTTTGTAATATGTATAAATGTTATTATAGCGTTCCGTTTTATGTCAATTATTATAATATACACTACAATTATTATAAGACTGCATTGCTCCGCTCCTGTTGGTCTTAGCGTGATTATAATATATAGCCTTTAGCCTTCTTCGATAAATGGGCTATCTAATACCGAAATAATTTTTCAAATCGGACGTATCATCGTTCAAACAAACAAACAAACAACAAAACAAACTCTTCAGCTTTATAATATTAGTACCTATACCTAGAAGTATAGATAAACTGTCCGAATCCTTGATATAGACTTAAATTTGGTTTGAGTAGACCCTAAATTCGATTCCCGGTTAAAAAAACAGCTTCTAGCAAATAATTACATAGGTACTAATTCACTATTTAACCGTCAGAAAGTAAGTACAATAAATAATCGTCGAAATGTTAAATATGCAAAAAATTTAAAGACTGCAGTATATATAGTATGTAGCTGTAAAATAGGGAATTACACCATAAAGCATATCAAGAACGATCGAATTATAAATTTCAATAAAATGTTAAGCTAATATATACCTTTGTTAATCACGTCATCAATCTAATAAATATTTTATTTTTCACGAGTGCCAACCCTACTCATAAACGTGACGTATAGCCCCCGGGGTAGACAAATTGAGATGACTCTATGTTCTTTTATGATTTTAATAAGCATTTTCAGTGACACGATCTTTTAAAGTGACTCCTGCGAATGATTGACAGGGCTATACCGGAAGTAAAAAATGGTTTAATTTTAATTTGAAAAACGTGAGATAAAATCGGATTTGGAGCATTGTGCGTGATTAGAGGCAGGTTTTAAATAATTTTTGTTGAGGATTTTTCACGAAACTTCTACTGTCTTCAATACCATATAAAAATAATTTGGAAAATCCAAAAGTGCACGCCTCATAATTTTTTTTTAATAAATATTTATTAATTATTATTTTTGTTTATTTAATAACAATTAAACCACATCGAATCAGACCCTGAAAAATGAAAGGGTTCTATTCCTGAGCATACTCAAGCGTAAGAGAAAATAAAACCGGCCAAGTGCGAGTCGGGCTCGCGCACAAAGGGTTCCGTAGCAGCAAATATAATAAATTACAGTTAAATCAACCTATCTCAAAAACTATAAGAGATACTTTGATCAAACCAAAAATCGTTGAAAGAGTTAATTAGCATGCATCACCTCTATTTTTTTTAGAATTTTATACCCCGTAGTTATAAAAATAGAGGGGGGGGGACATACTTTTTACGACTTTGAGAGCTGATATCTCAAAAACCGTTCACTTTAAGAAAAATGTTTTTTAGAAAACTTTATATCATTTTAAAAGACCTTTCCATTGATACCCCACACGGGTATGTACATCGAAAAAAAAAATTTCATCCCTCAGTTACATGTATGGGGGGCCCCACCCCCAATTCTTTTTTTTACTATTTAGTGTCATATTTTTGTAGCGGTTCATACAACACATATTCCCATCAAATTTCATCACTGTAGTACTTATAGTTTCCGAGTAAATCGGCTGTGACAGACGGACAGACGGACAGACGGACAGACGGACATGACGAAACTATAAGGGTTCCGTTTTTGCCATTTTGGCTACGGAACCCTAAAAAAAGACTCGATTAGTAAAGTAGGTATTTCGGTCGCTATCGTGTTAACAAGAAAAAGGATCCGCACATACAGACACACGGACGTCCAAGACAGAACTTTTCTAAACTGTTTTTTAACTAGTTTAAATAACAAAAATGACATCAAAAATATCATGAACGTTAAAAATAGTGTTTTTTCTTAATATGTGTGTGTATGTATTATCTTACAAGTGCAATGTATGATACATAAAGACATTTTAAGTTTGAAAAATCAGATGTTTTGCGCGAAGTGACAGTAGTACCCACCTCAACGCTTCGCTTATGAGGCGTGCAAAAATCCCGTAGTTTTTTAAAAGTTATCCCTATCGTACTATTTATCACGTCACACGTGACTAAGACAGGGCCAATCCCACTTTTTAAAATATAATTATATCACTGTAAATGTATATTTATTTAAATAAAGGTATAGTTGAACGCCGCCTCACTATCTTATATTTATTCTTTAGTATCTGTAACCAAACGTCATTCTTATAATCTCTTCAGCGGAATTTTCATTTGTTTAAGATTATGTTTAATACCCAGAAACAATGATAACGCAATGCAAACTTTAAAAGCCATAATTCTATGACCTCGTGCTAATTTATCCTATTAATATTATAAATGTGAAAGTTTGTATGGATGTTTGTTACTCTTTCACGCAAAAACTACTGAACTGATTACAATGAATTTTAGTACACATACAGATTACAGAGGGTAACTTGGATTAGCACATAGGATAGGTTTTATCCCGGAAATCCCACGGGAACAGGAACTATGCGGGTTTATCTTTGAAAATGCGGGCGAAGCCGCGGGCGGAAAGCTAGTTGATGAATAATTTTCTTTTTACGAATGATTATTATATAAATTACGTGGAGGAGATAATCTAATAGAAAGATGAGTAGGAAAGGAAGATTCAAATAAATAAATGTAATTTGCAGATAACGTATTTTCTCTACTTTTTGGTAGAGCTACACCAGGAAATTGATCAGAAGATAATTCCAAATGAATAATATTATTACTTCTTCTTCTTCTTTTAATTAAATATTATTACAATGGTTATAAGTGGATAATATAAAGAGTAAGGACATACTTACGAATTCAATGCTATCATGAATGCAGACCAAAATTTAAATTCTCAGAATTTAAAGTAACCTGAGAATACAGTAAAGTGTAAGAAAGTTAAAAATTATTGGACAAGTTGTAGCCAAAACAAGATGGAGGGCTATAAAAATGTCTAAAGTTAAATGAAGTGAGCGCACCACCTGCTTCCGAGGGAAGGCTTTTGTTCTTTTTAATACGATTAGTTTTAGGGATGTGGCTCAGTGCCTGAGTGGTGGTATCTATAGGTAGTAGTGTTAAATAATTTATGAATATAGGCAAGGTTTTTTGTTGTGTGATGGAGATAGGTTTTCATTTTGCACACTGGGTTTGACCTCTGCTTAATCGAGGCATTAGGATTTAGCAGTTTTGAAAATTATTTCAACTAAATATGTTCATATGTATAGTTGAAATAATATTCATAATATCCTATAGGCTATTAATGCTAAGATATATATATTATAATATGTGAAATGAGACAGTAAATTAGTATATCTGTCTGTTACATTTTACACCAGAACAAACGACAGATTTATATGAATCACGATATTCATAATACCATGTTTCTAACCTTGGAAATTACCTGTGTTTAAGATTTTCATCGCGAAACTTCAAAACGAGAACAGGGGAAAGAAACTACGGAAAACCAGCGAGTGAAACCGCGGGCAGAATGCTAGTTTCAAAATATAATAAACTGGTCCAGTTCCCGTTGTATCGGAGTTTATTTTAAAATTCCGTTAAAATCTCGTCAGCAGAAAGTTCGCAACTTTGGTAATAATAAAACTTTTAATTGCTCGACCACTTGAGGTAATCGTCTGTTTTATTGTTTAAAAATCACCGTTCTACTCTTAAGTATGGTTTTTAAGTTGAAGAAATAAAATATGTGCAAGCTTGCTGTGTCGATACGGGTGATATTTTGGAATATTTATCGTCTGTGTAGCTACATACATATATAAATCCATACTAATATTATAAATGCGAAAGTACAGACCGAGTGTCTGTCTGTTACCTACTCAATCACGCTTAAACTACTGAACTAATTTTCATGAAATTTAGTATGGCGATATTTATTACATTAAACATTAAACATTAATACATTCAAAAAACATCTTAAGAACTACTTAATCGATGAACAGCGAAGGTTAGATTAATGTCCAATGCTTATTTTTTCGTTTTTGTTTTTTTTTTATCTATTGGTATGGGTCAATCCTATCTTAAGTCTATTTATTTTATAGAACTTTTTATTTGGATATTTGTGTGGGTACGTTTTTTCACGGTATGATATATATGTATGTAATATTATGTTTATCACATTATTTTTAATTAATTATTATTATTGCGTCGCTTCACATCCGTGAGTCGAAACTAGGTTCTAGTTGAAAACCAGCACTAGGCTCATGCCTGGCACAAGCTGAACTAGGTCCTTTTTGGCGGTACTGCGGGCACAATTTGTTTTAATATTTTTTATTTTTTTCGTGTTGAATTTTTTGTGTTATTTGTATGTATTCTTTTCTTTATTGTCTACTTTTTGATGTGTCACGCTGTGTTGTCAAATAAATGTTTTTCTTTCTTCTTTCTTTCTTTCTTTCTATTTTGATACCCGAGAAAGGACATAGGCTACTTTTTATCCCGGGATAATGACGCAATCCCGGAAATCCCACGGGAACGGGAACTATGCGGGTTTTTCTTTGACTGCGCGGGCGAAGCCGCGGGCGGAAACCTAGTGACATAATAATTTCCATATAAACAAGTACCTACATATCCTATTAAGTTTATAGACGTGAAAGTTTGTGAGGACGTATGGATGAATGTTTGTTCTTTCATTCTAAAACCACTTCTCGAATCTGGAGCTAGGAATAAAATTCAAAGATACCACGCTCCACGGGAATCGACCGCGGACTCCAGCTACTTTACCAAATTATAGTTTATCCAACCATGAACTGCATTGCATACACACTTATATAAACTTTAATAACATGTAAACCATTCTCAAAGTGTATAGTAATAACACGTTGAATCAACCCCATTCCGGTGTGTTATGAAGCTTCGATACTCCATTGCAGTATGGCCACTAAATTGACTACAAGAAAGATTATTTTAAGTAACAAAACAATTGAGTTAATTTTATTTATGCACGAAGTCCATAGGTTGCAAAGAACTTACAAATATAGCCTTTGGATATATAATTTTTATATCTCAATAGTCTTTGCACAGGTTGATTATTATTTCTATTTAAAATTAAGAATAAAAAAATGTATGCATGTACTAGAGTACACACGTAAGAAGTGAAACTTCTTTATGACCTTAAAAATGTCACGAGTAGGTATGGCGTAACGCAAAAATGTCACGCGTACGGCGTAGCGCAAAAATGTCACGCGTACGGCGTAACGCAAAAATGTTACACTAAATTTTTGTCCAACCCCGATAAAGAAGTTTCATTTCAAAAAGAAAACGAAAAGAGACTACCTCTATCACGTTAATATTTCTCGTTATTAAAGTTGGCAAAGTTTACATTCACACACTCACACTCAAACACACACACATGAACACTATGTAAAAACAACGTAGCTCAAAAAATCGCTCGTTCCGTAGCGCCAGCTCAAGTTACAGTTAATCGAGTCCAGCGGAGCGGAAAATCCGGCGATGGGGTTGCACTCACACCGATAACTTGAGGACACTTGACGGATTAAGCTGAGCCAATTAGTACTTGTTACATGTTACCTAATACGCAGACGAAGGGCTTGTTTGGGGATATGTTTTTGTTTGAATAAATACGGAAATATCATGGAAATGTTTTTCGCAAGAAAAGTGGAAAAGTTTTCGTTGGTATTGAATGTTCAACTGAAATATTAAGTTGTTCAAGTCACTTATAATGTGATAAGCACATCATTTTTATAGGTGACGAGAAATATCCATCATTTAAAATATCATCGTGCATATTTTTTCTCATTGTTGAGAAACAACTTCCTTCTGCAAAGGAAATCGACATTGGCAATTGAATTATCTATTATCTGTTATCAGTAGGTACCTACTCTCTTGGCTATAAGCCACCAAACCGTGAAGCCGTTCGAAAATTTTAAGATTATGTTTAATGCACATTCGATAAGGTATCTTCAAGTCAGAAGCAGAGTATCGATAAAACGAATCGAAAAATTGGCTTTTTCTGCATGTAACACCGTATTTAGTATATAGAAATACCTAATAATAGGTCGTTATAATATGTCCATCAATCTATCAACTATCACTTTTGCTCATGCAAATAAAAAGTATAGTGTGTTTCGAATAAAAACCCTCTAGTACGAACATCACTTTCCCGATTTTAAAAGAAAGTTTTTTTTTTACAAAAAAATATAGCTATGCATTGTTACTGAGCAATAGCGACTTTTTTAGTTTTTACACGGTTACAGTGTACTTGATACGAACAGCTAAAACAAATCCCTCGCAAACTTGAAGCACTAAAAACAAATGTTTGTCAAGCACGCTGGCAAACAATATGGCGGCATTTCTTGGCGGGAAAAGCAAATTAGTACTATTCGCTAATGAAGTTCGTATTTCTGTTCATTCTCGTGTGAGCAGCGTTGATTGGGACGGGGATATATGGAGATGGCATGTCAAGGCTTAATTTATGCTAAAATATAGTTAATTAAGTTTAGTAATTGGACAGGACTCCTGGTTCGAATAGATCTTTTTACTGGTAGGAAGCATGGACAAATAGAATTATATTTGTCTATGTAGGAAGTGTGATTACAACTATATTTGAGGGGGGTAATAGTTGTTAAATAATTTTGGCTTTCAATTCTGGATCGATATTTTCACATAATGTAGTTCTATAAATACCAACAATCTCTTCTACAAAAAATGTCACAGACGTTCATGGAGGGGAGGCATTACTTCTACTCACGGAGCTATCCCATGATAATACATTCATAAATTTCGTTTCATGGAACATCGGTAAGCGACATTCGATAAATGTTGAACAAAATTCAACATTTATCGAATGTCGCTTAACAAAAAACACATTAAAATTCATACGAAACATCTAGAACATCATTCCACAGTTCAAATACTAGTCCGCTATGCACATGGTTTGATGGAATCACGTTCAAAAAGTAACAAGAAAAACGTATGAATTTCAGAACGAATCGCATACATTGCTCAGTGCTCTAGGTACCATTGTTAGATTTTAGAGTCTGGCCAGCCAAAGCTGAACCCAGTGTTTTTTGTAGCGGCCACACTATGGAATGTCATCATGGTGTTTCTGCGTAGTTAGTTGTCAGTTTTGTTGAAAACGGTTCAAATAATTTAATTTAATAATGTTTAAATCCTGCTGTGTTGTGTACCTAATGTACCTATATACTATGATCACCTTTATGAATATCAAAAGTATCAAAATGTTTTTTTCCTACTAAAGCCGATGTTACCAGGTCCATATTTTTTAAATTTACCGCCCTTTACTGGGTTCAGCTTTGGCTGGCCAAACTCTATGCTGTACAATCTGTCTATATTTATAGTAGTTACGTACGATATACATAACATGACTTTAAATTATTGTTAATTTCATTAAGAGCCGATGTCCTAAAACTAGTTTAAGTGAGAGCTGAATACCTTGTCCTAGATTATGTTTTCTATCAAACCTAGTTAAGAATCTAGTCCACGAATTTTTAACTAAAAAAAAACTGTAATCTGAGTATTTGGGAGCAATACCACAGACAAATACACATATAATACTTCATTGTGTAAAACTTACAATTTACGTGGGGGTTAAAAATATAGAATGTACATAGGACAGAAAGATGGCAAAAATAGCTGAGGACAAAAAGCATCCTATATTCTACTCCGGATAATATTGCACGCCTCATAAGCGAAGCGTTGAGGTGGGTACTACTGTCACTTCGCGCAAAATATCTGATTTTTCAAACTTAAAATGTCTTTATGTATCATACATTGCACTTGTAAGATAATACATACACACACATATTAAGAAAAGACACTATTTTTAACATTCATGATATTTTTGATGTCATTTTTGTTATTTAAACTAGTTAAAAAACAGTTTAAAAAAGTTCTGTCTTGGTCGTCCGTGTGTCTGTATGTGCGGAGGATTTTCTTGTTAACACGATAGCGACCGAAATACTTTACTAATCGAGTCTTTTTTTTCTCTTACGCTTGAGTATGCTCAGAAATAGAACCCTTTCATTTTTCAGGGTCTGATTCGATGTGGTTTAATTGTTATTAAATAAACAAAAATAATAATTAATAAATAATTATTAAAAAAAAATTATGAGGCGTGCACTTTTGGATTTTCCAAATTATTTCTTCTCTATGCCGATTATACAAACTCTCAATCGATTTTTTGCGAAAAAAAGTAAGAAGCATCCACCTATCCACACAATCTACATTAGTAGCAGTCACATTTCAATCCGGAGGCTTAGCCACGAGTCGTATAAACCGTTACAATACAAATTGTCGCATTGTCCAGAATCATACCATAATAGGCTTAGCGGCTTACTGCATCGCGCTATGGGATTTTTCGCTATGGGACATCATATAAGCCCTAAAGCCGCTTGCAATCAGACGATGTGATCTCGTTACATTAGCTAAAATTGTAAGCATTGGGATTAAATTCGATTGCTAGCTTTTGCGTTTAATAAATTGTCTATTATCATGATTTGCACTCGTACACAACCGATCTTGTATATTTGGAGGACACTTCATAACATGAAAAAGATTCATGAAAACATTATGATCCTATAATCCTTGTAATTCTATCCAGGAGATACCCAGGTGGAAATCTGTAAATACTTGTATATTGACACCCTCTTGTGTCTAAACCGACATATTATTATGATAGGGTGTACGCAACTATGATGTTATTATGCGATATATTATTTTCTTGTAAACGTTACGCGTGTAATGATAAAAATAAGTTATAATAATTACAGTTTCAAAAATAAAGACATCGACAAAATCTTAAAAGCAACAAATCATTGCTCCTCCATCAACGCCAATAAAAATATTAATACCACTTGAATGAAAATTGATAACTTTCATAGTTTCCGTCAAACGAAGCTGGGAACTAATGACCGGGCTTACAATACATCCCGGGAAAATGATACCCGGGATAGAGAAATGACAATGTAGTCTTGCACATTTATCTTGTGTTATTTGTTATTGTAGTTAATTGATATATTAGCAGTAAAAACTATTAACATTTTCCTTTTAAATTAAGCAGATGACTGATGAATTTACATTACAAAATATTAACTACTTCCGAGTAAATTCAACACGCCTAAATTAAGTTTTTTGAATATTTAAAAGGTTTTGAAATTTAAATTAACACTTTTCACTTAGTTTGATTGCTAAACCTACGAAAAATAATAGTCTTTGTCTGATTTGATTGATCTATAAAAAATATTATGAAGTAACTAAAAATAAATGGTGTTATAAAAAAATCATTATCAAAGAATGCAAAATTTTAAATATCCTTTATTATATTTGCGAACATTATGAGAATTTATTAACAAAGCCTCCGATAAATTGAGCGCAGTATGGACAATGCCGCACGCCAATGCCTAGTCACGTAGCGCCGAAAAATATTATGCAGTGTACATATTGAGGGTGAAAAATATATTTATTTTATGTATGTATATACCTTACGATACAAAAGGCTGTTGTTTGTAAAATTATTTGTATTTCAATACATTGGAATTTATGATTATTTACGTTGCTGTAACTTATCTCTCTATGTACCTACGTCTGTATTATATTGACAAATTACAAAGATATGTAGTTGTTATTCGGAGTCTAGAATAGGTCTACTATAATTTTATTATATTATTTACTGCATGTTTATTTCCTTATGGTTCTCGTGATCAAAAATAATCTTTCGCTTCTAATCGTAAGATGTGATGAACTGTCAATCAAAATAACAAAAAAAACACAGAATATTGGCGCCAACGACGTATTTTTTTTTGCGTCCAGAAACCTATTCTCTATTGAATTAATAAAAATTTTGTACATCGTCGAATAATAGATGTTTTCAAAAATTAATTTTTAATCGTAATTTATGAAACAGTTTCGTGTAAACAAGGCTTATAAAATCTGTTAGGTGATATTTTCGATTCATTGGTGATGGATTAGCTGCTTTGTTGATATGCCTGCTCACCGTGAGTATGATAATTTGAACAATGCTGTAATCGTTTTATTAAATTAATAAGCGATTAATCATTTGAGTGAAAAGCTTAAAGGGTAGTGAATTTCAAAAAATGTAAAGAAAGAATATGCTTTTTAAACCAAGCGTTATTGTTTTCAGAATAGATATTTTTTGTATTAATTATTATAATCTTAACAATATTTAAACATAAACGTTGAATATGCATAGGTATTTCAAGGTTTTAGGCTATAATATCTATTTATTGCATTTTTTAATGGAAACTTAATTCATTCATCATTTAACATTTATTAAATTTACATGTGAAGAATAGAGCGTGATAATTAGAAAAATACAACAATCAAAATATTATAATACAAAAAAAAAACAAATCTATACTAATATTATAAAGCTGAAGAGTTTGTTTGTCTGTTTGAACGCGCTAATCTCAGGAACTATTGGTCCGATTTGAAAAATTATTTCGGGTTTGGATAGCCCATATTTATCGAGGATGGCTATCCATACTAATATTATAAATGCGAAAGTAACTCTGTCTGTCTGTTACTCAATCACGCCTTAACTACTGAACCAATTTGCATGAAATTTGGTATAGAGATATTTTGATACCCGAGAAAGGACATAGGATAGGTTTTATCCCGGAAATCCTACGGGAACGGGTTTTTCTTTGAAAACGCGGGCGAAGCCGCGGGCGGAAAGCTAGTAGAATATATATCATCACGCTAAGACCAACAGGAGCGGAGCAATGCGGGTGAAACCGCGCAGCACAGCTAGTTATTTATACAGCAAAATGATAACCCCAAATATTTATGCTACCTAGTGAACCTACATTGAGCGAGTGTCCCGATTTTGTTTGTGTTATAAGTCACGTATTTATTTGGAATTAATGCTGAGACACGAACACGGTTGCATAGTATGATAAAATATTTAAACGTATTTTATTATTATTGTATCGAATAGCAGCAGATTTTTATGTAATGTAATTTTTTAACAGTGCATAAAACACTGCTCTATTAAATGTATGTATTAAAAAAATATGCGATTGTATAATTTTAATATTTAAAAAAAGAGTAGAAAATTAACTCTATCACATTATTTTCCTTGATGTTTTACATTTCTAATCAATCACCTAATGGTTTTGATTAATGGTTTAAAAATTTATAGTTTACTAGGTTTTTCCAATTTGCATTCTGAATTAAATCACAACTTCATTATAGTTTAAATTTTTAAAAGCTGTATTGAATATAAATATTTCAATACATTAAAATTCTTAATTATAAGTTTATTATAAACTCAGCATTTTTGACCAGTGTTTGGTCGTAAAAAATGTAAACTATGACAATTTATGACTGAAAAAAAAATATTATCGCGATTCACCCATACAGAACCACACCTTTACGCTTCATGAACATCTTATATATAAAATTCTCGTGTCACAATGTTAGTCTGCATACTCCTCCGAAACGGGTGGACCGATTCTCATGAAATTTTCTGTGCATATCGGGTAAGTCTGAGAATCGGCCAACATCTATTTTTCATATGTACCACGGGCGAAGCCGGGGCGGGCCGCTAGTAACTTATAATATTGTCAAACTTTTTCTCCATGCGGGTAGTTAAGAAACAGCGCCATAAACATTAGTTGGCAACAAGTCGACTACACCTGTTGGCCATTACTCGCTGAACTTTACACTGATGTATTGCGAGATATTATAGCCATAGTTTTACTAGAAACGATAGTTTTTTTGCCACAATTTTACGTAGTGTCTCTTTTAAAGTGACCGCAACGCGTTGTGCAGTATTTTTCGCAACGAGCCTCTCATTCACCCAGTTCATCTCTGAAATGGCTAATTACTTTTCATTTCACTTTTTTATATCAGAGCAAACAGAGGCAGATGGGCCACCTGATGTTAAATGGTGACCACCGGTAAATAATAACTGATGGTGTTACAGGTATTTCCCGGCCTGCTAAGGACAAATACGTTCTTTTCTTGAAGATTCCAATGCCGTAGTTTTTATATAAACAACAGCAATTTCTATGCGTACACCCTAAATCTTGTCCGCTGTCTTTTAAATTGATAATTTCTCATATAAATGTCACTTATTTCAGTCACTTCCAGCACTCTTTGTATTTATGTTGGTTTTAATAGCAAAATGGTTTGTAAGTTAATGGGTTTTAAATGTTTGCGGACGGTAAAAACATTCGTTTCATACTGTTCATTCATTTGGTAACTGAAGACCTACCTACATTGTACTATTTAGGTGTTCACGCTCTACTTATAAATTTTGGAAACATTTTTACGATTCTGGTTCAAATGATGATACAGTCGGCATTTATTGTACGCATTTTATAAGCTTTTGTGACTTGGGTTTATTTGTATTGTTTTTACAGAAATATAATACTTTATGGAGTAGTTAAATTGATTAAAAATGCGCTTTCTTCCTTGCCATGTTACCATAATGTCTCAGGAAAAAATTTCCCTTCAAAAACCTTAAAATTGCTGAATGAAACTGAAAAACAATTACCTACATCATCTTACAAGTACAAATAATTGAATATGATATCTTCTTAATCCATTTAATAAGCTCCGATTCTCGCCCTAGATATTATAACACTTAATTTTACTATTTCAGGCTTAGGCAGGCAGGCTTATTTTCGGCTGTGTTATTATTTTGCTGTGTTCTTACTTATTATTTTATAACATATCTATAGTTGCAGATTAAACAGAGATTTTAGACCAAACTAAACACATTATACACTAAATCCGATAATAGTTGCAACGTTTAGTACATTCTAATATGAAGGTACAGTGTCGCCTAATTTCCCCCGAGAGCCGGGAAGTCCCGATAACGAAATATTGGCTATATTTGGACTTATGTGACGGTTCATTTTAGGATTAGTAACTGTGTTGGTACACCAGAAAATTTTATATTTTTAATTTTTTATATTTTGTCAGATTTTTTTTTTAACTTTCAAAAGTAAACAGGTAACATAAGTTAATTTAAACAGCAGACATTTTTAAAAACGTTGAAAAAATTTTCTGTGTGAAAAAATTTTCAGTTGTCTTCTTCTAATTTTTTGTAATGTATAAATTTTTACTATAAGGCAGGAAAATCATTATTTTTAAGCTATTGCATAGCTTCTATCGCGGGCCTTGAGCGCGGGGACCGAATCGAGAAATTCCGTAACGAAAAAACCTCACGCTCCGACGGGCTCGGAGGTGTGCAATAGCTTTACCGCGGCAGTCCCCGAGTGCCACACGTATTTTTTTTTTGTAAAAAAATATATTATAAAATAACAGCACAATATCTACATTAACCTGGGGGTTGAACCCTCTCTAGGGTTGCCGTAACAACGTAATTGTGCAGATAAAAAACACCTTGGGGGTCCTTTATACGATTTAAATGACAATTTTCACGCTGTGCTACCTTTGTAATACAATTTTTCATTGAATTATGGCGGTTTTTTACACGCAAATTGAAAAGTTACGTTTTTTATACACCCTATATAAGGTTCTTTATTAGGATTAATTCTGACGAATTTTACATTGTATACGAATTGACAATGCCAATAGAATCAAGCTGAAAGTAATCAATTTTTCATTTTTCATAATACATGTACCACCTGTGCATGTAGGTATGATAAGTAAAATATATAAAATACCTCAGCTCAACTAATTATAATAAAACTAAACTTCAACACACTTAGCTGTATTGTAACTCATAAACCAACTCAGTCTACCCCCACAACTAAACAATTAAGAAAAACTGAAACAAAAACAAAAAATAATACTTCATTATAACCAACTAGCTCATCACCCGCGTGGATCCGCTAATGTTGGTCTTAGCGTAATGATATATATCTTGTAGCCTTCCTCGATAAATGGGCTATCTAACACTGAAAGAATTTTTCAAATCTGACCAGTAGTTCCCGAGATTAGCGCGTTCAAACAAACAAACCAACTCTTCAGCTTTATAATATTAAAAGTATAGATTAAATAAACTAAAATACACACCCTGTATAGCCCCAGCCCAACACAGCCAAAACAGCGCCCATTTCGCCGTCCTGAAGCGTTGCAACCAGCTCGGCCGCACCACCCCCCAGCCGCACCGCAGCGCACGCTCCTCTGGTGACAGCTGGGATGCTGCGTCTTCTTCACCCTGGTGAAAGAAGATATTTTTGAACATCCTGTATAACTAGTAAGGTACGGTGATTGTTAAATAACTATGCTGTGATATCTACATCTACACTAATATTATAAAGAGGAAAGGTTTGTATGTATGTATGTATGTATGTATGGTTTTCACGCATAAACTACTGGACCGATTTTAAAGAAATTTGGCACAGATAATCTTTAGACCCTGCGAAAGAACATAGGCGAAATATGTACCACGGGCGAAGCCGGAGCGGACCGCTAGTCTTCTTATATATAAAAATGAATCGCAAAATGTGTTGGTAAGCGCATAACTCGAAACCGGCTGAAGCGATATCGATAATTCTGTTTTTATTATATTCCTTGAAGTACGAGGATGGTTCTTATGTAGAGAAAACGTAAACATGTACCACGGGCGAAGCCGGGGCGGACCGCTAGTATTCTAATAACTTCAATCGACATAAACTTGAACAACCTGTATTTTAAAGTAAATGATGGGACTGTTCGATGCTAATTCATTTGTTCTTAAAATTAATTATTTAATCAGACGCGTTCTAACAATATAAACAACACAATTCATTTAATTGTCTTCCTTATAAGGAACAAACAATATCACTTTCGTTCCAATACAGACATTGAATTTACTCAAATATTCCCACTACGGAACCACAGACAAATAAATAAAAGGTTACGGAACCCTAAAGACCAAGAGCACTAAATCATAAGCCCGTTGCACCAATTCGTATTGAATTATACAACAAGAGGCCGGAACTAATAATATTGTCACAACGAGATCAAGATTTAATGCTCAATGCGCCCACATTCTGCTCCTTAATTAAGTGTGCTTGGCTAAAAATTGTGTTTTTTATTCCCTTTGTGTTATAGTGATATGGGGCTATAGAAATTGGTGAATTGTTGTGCTTTTTGCGTGTTAATCTATAGCTGACACCGCTGCAGCTGTGAGTCACCTTTGGAAAATTTTGCATTTACGATTACCTAGAATAATATGTTCAATTTTCTAAAATTAAAGTACATTATGCTTGTGCTCCAACTTCTTAAAATAAGATTGCAATATGAAACGCAATATTTAACTACACGTATAATTGTTTAAATTGTTAATTTAAACGAATAGGATATTCCCTCCCACGCAAATAGGGAAAGTTACAATTTTGAATTATAACCTTATAACCCAACTATCACGCAAACGAAGCCACGGGATAAAGCTAGTTACATATAAATAATAAAGGACAGAGTGGGCGGTCTTTATTACGCCAATCGGAATTCATTGGAGCACCACTTATAGCTTGGCTATTTTTTGCTACACTTATACTGTCGACTCTAATTTGTATGAAATTTTAATAAGGAAATATCTTGAATTCCTTGATTGAGAATAATACTTCTTTTTGTATGATAATCCGCATGCAAGAACTACTGATACAGATTGTGTGGAGCATGTTCCGGAAATAATAGCTTTTTATTTTTAGGTATCTTTTCTTAATTATGATTTTAGGTACCTAACTAGTTTTTATATCACGAGACAAATTATAACACTTATACATATACTTAAGGAGTTTTTATTGCATATTGTACTAACATTATGAATGTGAAAGTTTGTGACTATAAATGGATGTTTTTATTATTTCACGAAAAAAACTTGAATAGATGAATCTTAACAGAAGTATAGAATAACACATGAGCTATGGAATATGGAAATTCTCTAGGAAATACTTGATTTTGCCTGCGAGATCGTCAGCGGGGGTAATCGCGCGCCACACCTAGTTTCTAAATAAATTAAGTAAATGTTAGGGATTCTAATATTCCAGTATTTTATAACCCAATTCCATCAATACACAGTATAACTTACGCAGTTTTTATGAACTACAGAGTTATGAAAGAAGCCGAAGGTCGCCGTCAAATCGTTAAAATCTCATAAATAGAGAAAATGCATAGAACATCGTGATTTAAAAGGCAATTAATTACAATTGGTCCTGAAAGACATTGGTATAATCGTAAGTTATTACAGAATTATGAAACATGCGTGTAATAAGAATGGCATTCATGTTTATTCAAGAGAGATTATGTTTATTATGTTATAGTAGAGCAAGCATTTCATGAAATGATGAAATACTTAGAGCTAAATAGATTGAAATAGCAGAATATTTTATTCTTATGCCTATTATATTTTTAACAGATACCTGGTTTGTGTTTGATCAAGAGTTCAATTTGAAAAATCTTTATGACTACATCTATCTACAGAACTATAGGTATAGCTGCTTTAATAAGCCTGACCAATACAAACTATACCGTGTCCAATCTTATATTTTTCTCTAATACTTACATTAAAATTAAAGACAAAATCTTTTAAAATATTTCGAACACCGAATGATGAAAAAATAATTCTTGTAAGGTCCTACACAATTTCAATAGGCTTAGTGTTTTTTAGACCCTCACCTCTCACACCAGCTTAGACTTTTCCTACACCAGGAAGTCACTCTAGACCTTAAGAGTTCCGTTTTAATATTAATCTTTTATAAAGTCGAAGAATACACAGGATACCTATTATGCCTTAGAAGTATTTATCCGTGACGGCTGAATTGGTGTTGATAAGATTTTTATGATGCACGTGCGTTGTTTAATTATTCATATGAATTCTATCTATAGTGGTTTGTTTTGTTTTTTATAAATAGCTGATACTGAACTTTATAAAGATGTTGTACAGATTTCTAGAAGTCTCTCTTTCTTTGACGAATAGGTTTAGGTCCAAATAAAGGTATTTATTTAAAAAAAATCGTTTCGACGTAATTGCTATTGAGTTGAAATGTTTCCGTAAAGAAAGCATCCAGATCGTGTTCAAACGCTATCCTATCAAATCAAATCTTTTTTTTTATGTCAGAGCAAGCACAGGGGCAGGTGGGCCACCTGATGTTAAGTGGTCACCACGGCCCATAAACACTTGTAACACTAGAAGCACAGATAATAATAATAATATACTACGTATACAACTAGAAGTGTTGCAGGTGCTTTGCCGGCCTTTTATGGACAAATAAGCTCTTTTCTTGAAGATTAAAAAAAAATAAAAAAAACGATAGAGATCAAAACAACTTCATCGATCGAGTTTTAGCATGATGGACAAAGCCTAACTATATGGCTCATGAAATATTTAATTTCATGTATTACTTATAGCCAACTAGGTTTCCGCCCGCGGCTTCGCCCGCGCATTTAAAGAAAACCGGCCAAGTGCGAGTCGGGCTCGCGCACAAAGGGTTCCGTAGCAGCAAATATAATAAATTACAGTTAAATCAACCTATCTCAAAAACTATAAGAGATACTTTGATCAAACCAAAAATCGTTGAAAGAGTTAATTAGCATGCATCACCTCTATTTTTTTTAGAATTTTATACCCCGTAGTTATAAAAATAGAGGGGGGGGGACATACTTTTTACGACTTTGAGAGCTGATATCTCAAAAACCGTTCACTTTAAGAAAAATGTTTTTTAGAAAACTTTATATCATTTTAAAAGACCTTTCCATTGATACCCCACACGGGTATGTACATCGAAAAAAAAAATTTCATCCCTCAGTTACATGTATGGGGGGCCCCACCCCCAATTCTTTTTTTTACTATTTAGTGTCATATTTTTGTAGCGGTTCATACAACACATATTCCCATCAAATTTCATCACTGTAGTACTTATAGTTTCCGAGTAAATCGGCTGTGACAGACGGACAGACGGACAGACGGACAGACGGACATGACGAAACTATAAGGGTTCCGTTTTTGCCATTTTGGCTACGGAACCCTAAAAAACCCGCATAGTTCCCGTTCAAGTGGGATTTCCGGGATTGCGTCATTTTCCCGGGATAAAAAATAGCCTATGTCCTTTCTCGGGTATCAAAATATCTCCATACCAAATTTCATGAAACTGGTTCCAGTAGTTTAGGCGTGATTGAGTAACAGACAGACAGACAGAGTTACTTTCGCATTTATAATATTAGTATGGATATTTTGTGACGATTCGTGCTCACATGGAAATGCTGATGTTATCAACAATTTGATGGCTTTGTAGTTTATGATATCAACCAAGGACATTACATTTGTTTTGACAAAGGTATACTTCTTATCTAGATGAATTTCAGTAAAATGAAAGTGATAGGATAAAAATTTGTTACTTATGTATATTTTCCACTATATTTCCTTATACGTGAACTTTTCTTCTCATTTCATTGGTTCTTATTTCTGCTTACGAAATAATGAGCCAAAATTTTATGGTTAAAATAAAATTACTTTTTCTATAGAAATTTCTCATGTTTCTCACGTATTAGGTATAAGTATACTAGATCCTTTTTCATAAATAAACATTTTCCAATGAAATCGATAGTTTATTGTAAATTATTAATAACCTATTTTTTGCAGTACATTTGGATATTTAATAATTAAGATAAATAGTATATAATTTATATAATTGTTAAGTATCAAAGTTTAAATTTAATTAATGTAGCTATAACAGATTTAAATCTAAATAGATTAGTTAATCTTTTTTTAGCCCTTCACGAGAACGATCATAAAACTTAACTCTAATATCAAATTTAACAATACCATTCTTTCGCGAACTTTTCACCGTTCAAAACATAGTTCGGAACTTTTCGTGTGACGAGCAGCAGAGGGCGACACTGCGGCACCAACCCTTCGCGACAGACTGAATGAAAACGAAGCGTGCTACTGTATATAAACAAAATGGGGACAGAGTAAGGGACCACAGAGGCTGAGGTCTGTAAGTTTTAGATGAAAAAGCAAGCAAGATAAGGCAAAAAACTGAAGTGGAAAATTTACAGTTCTGAAGTGTTATTTAAAAATTTAAAGGTAAAGGCTGTGTTTCAGTCCCTCTCTTCTAAAAAGGTGATATATTTTTTGTTTTTGTCAAGGTGGAAAGGTAGGATATGGATTTCTTACTGAGAGTTTTCTGCCTTCTAATAATAGTTCAATAAATTAAATAATAGTGTATTTTTATCCTATTTTTGAAAACAAATGTACCCAATTTTATTTTCTTCTCCCGAGAGCGATTTCATTGATTTCACAAGCATGAGACACCATGCCTATTGCCCACATCCATGTCACGACGTCTATTTTCGCAAACTCAAACCAAATATCAAATTATAACTCTCATACACTGACCAGTATATCAAACTCGAACATACAGATCAAATTAATAAACCAATGAACGGGATATACTTTCTCTGTCAGCCCAAAGTAATCTATACCTCTACTACTGCGCACGCGCGCCAACTTAGCGAGTTTTAATTTAATTCCCAGTGAAACTGAATGAGCACCATATTTTATTTTGGAGGGAAATTAAGAAACGTGGAAACATTTGTTTGCGTCTACTCGCCGGTGACGGTTATTACAGGAATGCTTTTAGTTAAATAATAATTTTCATTAACGCCTCGATGCTGTGGAGTGCTGTCGTTTGTGGATGTTTTGTGTTCCAGGGAATATTTGAAAGTGTTTGGCGGGAATGTAATTTGAACGTAATTATGGTTGTTCATCAAGACTCAAAAGTGTCTGTAATGAACTGTGTTTAGATGATTAGAGATGATGATATATCACTTAGTTCAGTAACCACAGTGTATCCTGCTTTAATTCTTAGTAGAAAATTTTATTTGACAATGTTATTAGCAGGAGGACCTCAGCGATGTGGTACTTTTAGTTATTAAAACAAAACAGCTCTAGTCTCCAATTTTTAGTCACACAATAATTTCCAAATGAAGAGATTTAAAGGAAAATAAAGTACCTAATGTAAGTAAGTTTATTACGATATCAATAATTTAAATTAAACCTTGCATGTTATCTAGTAACATGTCACACGTGAAATCCATAAAATATGTTTCACATTATAGTATTCTGAGCTTATAATCTTAATATATATAAATCTCGTGTCACAATGTTTGTCCTCAATGGACTCCCAAACTACTAAACCGATTATAATAAAATTTGCACACCATGTGCAGTTCGATCCATCTTGAGAGATAGGATAGGTTTTATCCCGGAAAATCCACGGGAAAGGGAACTATGCGGGGTTTTCTCTGAAAACGCGGGCGAAGCCGTGGGCGGAAAGCTAGTAGTGTTATAAAAACCATTGTTCTTATCAGACACAAGTCCACAAGTCCTGTTTCAGAACGAACAGACTGTTAGAGTTCCCTGACCAAATAGCAAAACGGACGTTTATAATATTTTTTTAAATAAACATGCATTTAATATTAATTTTCTGATTATGCCACTAGATATATGAAAATATTTTATGTGCTAACAGCACTGCAAGACCAGATTTTAAAGTGTTAATAGAACCTTATTATTGCGTCAAAAACGGGACAATTTTTCCATCAAGATTCAAGAGGAGCATTTGGACCATTTTTAGTCCATTGAAATGTTACATTTTTTTAGGCCTAACCTTGTGTTTTTTAGAGGACGCAATTTTATTTTTTGGGTATGTAGTCACTGGGTCAGTGTGAAGCTAAAACTCTAATTTCTGAATATTTTCACTTATAACTTTTTTATTTATAGTTCTACGTCAAAAAGTTACTGGACTAAAGTTGTAGAGAATTTAATTTGCAACATATAATGGTAACAATGTTTTTATATCAGATAAATAGTTTATGATATATCGTTAAAACCATATCAACCGCTCTTTTCAAGATGGCGGCCGTGGGACAAGGGTGGCGACCCCACAAACTTGGTTATAGCTTCACACTGACCCCCCCTACACATCAAAAAAATAAAATTGCGTCCACTCAAAAATGCAACCCCAAATGTAACTTTTCAATGGACTATTTCGTTTATTTAGAATTTAGACTAATAAATTCAAATTGGTTTTCCAATATTGAAATCAATTAAAAACTTACTGGCCGAAAATAATAATTTAAAACGGGCTGATTAAATTATATTTTAATATTTACGTGTGCAGATAGAACTTAATGATCTAAGAGATAGAGCCAACTACGAGCTTTTCTTTACCAAAATACTTCTTTATCATTTTTGCCTTCCAAACTAATTTGTACAGAACCTTGGATAGTTCGTGTTCTGGCGCTCACTTGGGCACATTTTCATCGAAATCATATCAATTTGTAGGCACGTCACGTCACGACAAGATGTCTTTTAAATGCAAATTTATAATCTTTAATTCTAATACATCCGTACGTTGTGAGCTGTCGTTAACACACATAGATACTATTATAGCATAGATACAAGGCTTTTGAATTGTATTATGTTTGGCTTAGCAATTATAGTAATAACAAAAACAAAGTAACAAATTCGAGCACAAAAAACTATGAATCGTGTCATTAGGGCTTAGAGGTAGCCAATGGCCTTTATTAAAGGAATTAGGCTGCTTTCATTTACTATAAAAAGACTATAAAGTTTTTATTACAAAATAAATCTTATTAAACGCACGTGCGAAGTCGTGGTTTCAACTTTTCCTACAAATATAGGTATTTCGCATTACCTGATAGTTGCCATTCCTTCTGACAGTAGTCCTCAGGTCTATGGTGTGGAAGCCATCGTCGACCCCCTCGAAGGCTCTGTTCACACAGCCTCCAGCCTCCGTCGCCATTGCGATCTGTAAAGGTATATTAAACTACATAAAACTTACAAGTGATTTGGATTGTCGCTTCTACCCAGAATGTTCGACAAGAAGCTTTGGATAAAAGACAAGGAACTCGATAAAAGAAGAAGATATTATCTTTCTGATGAAAAGTGATTTCATTCGTCACATAATTAATTAAAATTTTTAGTTAAATTCGCATTCAATGGGTTTTTAATTTTTATCATGAAGATATTCGTCGCGCATTTTTGGTCCTTTGAATACGCTCGAATTATCCTAGACTTACGCAAGTACCTATAAAAAATAAGATTTGTAGATTTTTCGTGAAAATTACTCTCTGGGTCAATGACTGCATAGCTGCAAGATTCTAACCTTTTAACATCTCCAGTAAAGTTTCGATCTAGCACGGACAGTTGATCTTGATACTTTCTAATTCAAAATCAATCGGATAGGTTCGGTTGGAAATCGGTATTACGGATGTGGGATTGTAGAAAAATTATGGGGCCGTCGTTGCCATTTTCTCACCCTATAAAATTCAATAATTACATTAAAAATTGATAACTCTAATTTATAACTGATCATTTTTGGGGAATTTAATATTTTCCAGTACCTAATAAATCGCCTTTTAAATCTAACGTTTTTTAAACCGTGTTACCATCCACATACTAGCATACAACCAATTCAAACACCAACAATAAAGAACCATCCTGACAATGAAGCTACAATATCACAATGGATGGGAATCAGGACATGCGCGCGCGCATACCTGCGCCTTTCTACTTAATTACTGACGTCACAGTGACTATAAAAGACGAGGTAGGGCATGACGTAGTTATTTTCTCTTGTGCATGTATGGACCAGGTTTGGTTAGAGAATTTTGCTATATGAGTTTCAGAGTAATAGAAAATTATGACCATGCGATAAGTACATGAAGGCATATTTTTATTTTATTTGTGTGTATGAAAGACATTCTCTACTAGAACTTCAGCTATACGAATGCTGTAACGATAAGAGGAAAGACTCAAATTAGTAAATTATATTTTTTCGTTAGGGTTTTTGTCTCTCTGGATATAAAAGATTTTTGGTCAGTTATAAAAATCAAATAGGATAAAACAATTTGTATCCAATTTTCTACTATTTAGGTGGCATGTATCACTACTGTACACAGCACTACTACCTATGGAACTACTGTTTCACCAGAGCTCTATCTACTGAGTTTACTTTTTACCCCAATGATATTTTATATATAGATACGTTATATACTCACAATCTTCTCACAATATATCCAAAAAAAATGCTTCATATGCAGTGTCAGGCACACACAAATACAAGTTTAATTTTACTTAATTTATTACATTGACAGACTGTATAAGAGAGATGGCTCTAATAAAATGATATAAACAAAAAAGACAAAGATAGTTTGTCACTTCCGCGCAGGTGTAAGCAAAAGTCATAAGAATTCACCAATTAAATATAAATAAACAAATAGTTGCCATGGTAATTGGCATAGACTAACGACACAGAAGGTTCAATGTTATAGATGTTACCGTGATGTTACAGTTCCTGCACAAGTAAAAAAATGTGACAATTTCATTTACTATTTAATTATTATTATGTTGTATTAAAATGAAAAAACTTTTTTGGAGATATAATTGTATTAAGTATTTATTACTAGCTGTGGTGTTCGTTTTCGGTCATCATCATTTCACCCGATAAACACCCACTGCTGAGCATAGTCCTCCTTATAGAATTCCATAAGGACTGATCTTACGCTATTCGTTTCAAGGCAGTTCCCGAAACCCGTACAAGGTCCTAGATGAAAAAAAAAGATGAAATAAAAGAAAGAATGAAGTATAAGCCTTTTTTATCTAAAACACAAATAAAATTTATGTTCAATACCTATATAAAGAAAAGCAAATAGCATTTTTCGTCAGAAGCGATAATCTTTTCTTTAATGTATTCAACATCATTTTTGCAAACAAACATTTTTGCCATCACGATTTAATTGTACAATATAATAAATAGATATATTTGTTAATTACATGCACTGTGTGGATTTAAATATAAAAATAATCAAGTATTTACCCAAATCGAAATTAATAAAATTACCGTTCTATTTTCAATAATCGTATCTACATGATAATCTTTGAACACAGTGTACGCTAGCTTTGTCACACTAGTGATTGAAGCAATGTTTTATCCCTTTCATTATTTCAATAGAAGTGTCAAGCAAGTGTCATTCATAAAGAATTGTAAATTGTTATTTTTAATCTTAAACTGTAATAATTTAATATATTTTCCTGTGATATGATATTCCTTTATCTTTCTTTATTTTTTTGCACGAATACGTGCACTGTCTGAACACACAGGAAGGCATTTTCGACAACTTTAATGTACCTATCGGCACATGCGCTCACTGGGACCGGTGACAATCTGACTGATTGCATTGGTCCCAAATAGGACCAATTCACGGAATCAGTTTTGGTGCGTTGATGACGTATCTACCTCTTGTTTCTATATATAATCACAGAATACATAATAGTAGCGAGCTAAACCGAGCTAAACGCTACAGAACGGACACTCTCCGCCTCCCGCCAAAATTAAACTTACCTCACCCCCGCGCGATCAGACATAAAATGGGCCATATTTTTCTGCAAGGACGATACGCAACGAAGATTGACAACATTAATCAAATTGACTTAAAGTAATTTTATTATTTTGGATTTGTGATTATCGTTTTTCGTAGAAAATGGTTAGATATTGTGCTGTTTACGGATGTATTTCATCAGAAAAACGCGAAATTTTTTTTTACGCTAATCACAAATGTGCCAACCATAAAGCGTTAACACACACATTTGCAGTCTCTACGGTGTGACTGTCAAAACGATCATTTTGTATGGAGTGTCCGGGGTGTGATATAATATCATTGTTTTACCCTATTTAGAACGAACAGGTTTTGCGAATAAATACGTAAACAAATAATATAAGAATTTAAGGTATTTGTTGTTCATCCTCAATCAAAAGAAACCCGTTTGGATCAGACGCACTTTGCAGGTTTTTCTGATATCTGATATTGAAATTTAATTCAAAGATACGACTTTGTCTTGCGATTCGGTGTTTTTGCTGTTCTTTCTTTTTGCTAGTTACCTATTAATGGGTACCAATAAAATTGCTTATACTTTCTATGAAAATCAACAACACTCGGACAATTATATACTTTGCTTTATATTCTTGTATATGTAACTAAATTTAATTCCCCTATTCACATATAGCTCTCTATTCGTACAATTATTTCATACTTTTGTTTGAATTGTTTCGATATCTTGCATAGTTTTTGGGCAAAAATAGCCTATGTTACTCTCCGGCTGTTCAGCTATTTCTACACAATTGTAAATCATGTCAATCACTTGTGCTGTTTCTTTTTAACTTTGGCAATTTTAAGCACGGGTCTTTTGCAAGTCAATTGCAAAAATAATCGCAACATAAGTTACAAATAATTTGGAAAATCCAAAAGTGCACGCCTCATAATTTTTTTTTAATAATTATATATTAATTATTATTTTTGTTTATTTAATAACAATTAAACCACATCGAATCAGACCCTGAAAAATGAAAGGGTTCTATTCCTGAGCATACTCAAGCGTAAGAGAAAAAAAAAGACTCGATTAGTAAAGTATTTCGGTCGCTATCGTGTTAACAAGAAATAAAACCGGCCAAGTGCGAGTCGGGCTCGCGCACAAAGGGTTCCGTAGCAGCAAATATAATAAATTACAGTTAAATCAACCTATCTCAAAAACTATAAGAGATACTTTGATCAAACCAAAAATCGTTGAAAGAGTTAATTAGCATGCATCACCTCTATTTTTTTTAGAATTTTATACCCCGTAGTTATAAAAATAGAGGGGGGGGGACATACTTTTTACGACTTTGAGAGCTGATATCTCAAAAACCGTTCACTTTAAGAAAAATGTTTTTTAGAAAACTTTATATCATTTTAAAAGACCTTTCCATTGATACCCCACACGGGTATGTACATCGAAAAAAAAAATTTCATCCCTCAGTTACATGTATGGGGGGCCCCACCCCCAATTCTTTTTTTTACTATTTAGTGTCATATTTTTGTAGCGGTTCATACAACACATATTCCCATCAAATTTCATCACTGTAGTACTTATAGTTTCCGAGTAAATCGGCTGTGACAGACGGACAGACGGACAGACGGACAGACGGACATGACGAAACTATAAGGGTTCCGTTTTTGCCATTTTGGCTACGGAACCCTAAAAAGGATCCGCACATACAGACACACGGACGTCCAAGACAGAACTTTTTTAAACTGTTTTTTAACTAGTTTAAATAACAAAAATGACATCAAAAATATCATGAATGTTAAAAATAGTGTTTTTTCTTAATATGTGTGTGTATGTATTATCTTACAAGTGCAATGTATGATACATAAAGACATTTTAAGTTTGAAAAATCAGATGTTTTGCGCGAAGTGACAGTAGTACCCACCTCAACGCTTCGCTTATGAGGCGTGCAATAGGCATTCGGAAATAAGTGTTTGAATATTTATTATAGAAACATAAATAATAAATACTTACAGCATTTAAAAAAGCAAAAAATTGTACGAATACTAGCAATACATTAGCATTATTATGCTTTATTTTTTAAAGAGTGCTATTCTTAAATTGGCTTATCATGAACAATTTCCATAATTTTTATATCCAATTCAAATTTAATAATGCTCGTGTTTCATATAAAATATTATCGTTTTTATGAACAATGATGATAAAGTTTTGCCTCTGACTTTTCTTGGTTACCAAGGTACCCTTTAAGGTATCTCTACAAAGCTGTACTATTTCTTACTTACTTATTTTTATATATTGAATAATAGGAAATGGAAATAAAATTAGTAAACTGAAAATACAGTGGTAGTTAATTACTACTTCGTATGCAAGTAACTTTTAAGAAAACTGTTACATTAAGTTGGTATAAAAATATATGAAATGAGTTGATCGATGTAAATACTCATACACATTTATGCAGTCGGTTAATAATTAATATTTGCATATGATACTGAATCAAACAGAATGCGCTATCAAGTAACAAATGAACATTAATTCAAAGCCATTAGCCAAGTCGATTATAATTTATTTAAATTGCACTGATTACACGCGATAAGAGAACTCTTTTATGGTATGTTGGTAATTACCATACTCACACATACGTAAGCACACATTATATTGTTTACCTTTTACTTTGTGTAACAGTGTGTAAATAATAATATAATTAATATCTCCTGCGTACTTGGCTAGTCTCTGTCGGAATTTAGTGGTACCTACCTACATGAGTAAAAAGTTACATACATATTTTGGATAATTCTCTATAATAAATAACCGACAAACGGTGGAGTTCATTAATTTGAAACAATTTTAGGAATTATCCGAAAATGTAGGCTATGTCATCAAGATTAACATTATAAATATTTATTTATTTAACTAGATATATTGTAGTTTATGTTCCAATTTACTAGTGTGAAAACCTCAGCAGTTTGTTCAATCTCTATAGTTAATAATCTCACACTGACATTTTTACAGAAATATATTTTTCTAAACTTACGAGTTACGTAGCTCGTAGGTATGTAGTAGGTACGTGCTGTATATAAGGTCAAATGTAATAAGTACTAATAAGTCCATATTATGATTTATAACATTACACGCATTATTAAACAGCTGTGTGTTATACAATATTATGCGGAAATTATAATCTGATCTAGATAAATAATTCACTTGTTTGGTACCTACTTGGTAGTCGAATCGCGTTCTGGTAGAATGCATTTCACGTGAAGGATTACGTCATTCTGTAAACCTTTTGGCTACTGGTATGTTAGATTTATTTATATTTATTACTCTTAATATCTATACTAATAAAGCTGAAGAGTTTGTTTGTTTGTTTGAACGCGCTAATCTCTGGAACTACTGGTCCGATGTGAAAAATTATTTCGGTGAGGTAGCCCATTCATCAAGGAAAGCTATAGGCTATACATATATCATCTCGCTAAGACCAACAGGAGCGGAGCACTGCGGGTAAAACCGCGTAGCACAGCTGGTTTCATATAAATACAGTTCTCGTGTCACCACAGACTAATAATAATATACTACGTAGGTATACAAGTGTCACAGTGTTTGTTACAAATCTCCTAGGAAACGGCTGATCGATTTTTGAATGCGCAGGCGTTTGGATTTCTCAAATTTCGACCACATAGCCATAATTTACAGGAAGGTACGAGAAAGAAGGGGTAGAGAATAACGTATCCATACTAATATTATAAATGCGAAAGTAACTCTGTCTGTTACTCAATCACGCCTTAACTACTGAACTAATTTGCATGAAATTTGGTATAGAGATATTTTGATACCCGAGAAAGGACATAGGATAGGTTTTATCCCGGAAATCCTACGGGAACGAGTTTTTCTTTGAAAACGCCGCGGGCGGAAAGCTAGTACAGAATAAAATTTGTTTTACAGATTTATAGAACTTTTATGATGGTCACAGGTTACTGGGAGAAAATTCGAAATATAATTTCCTAATCATATTACTTAGGCCCGATAATATGATAGCCTATTTAAAATGATTATAAAATTATAATCATCTTTAATTTATTTTATTAGAACAACTTTTGCATAACATGATGCATTTCAATTTGTTACAATTAACATATTAATTGGTTCGAGTAACTATATCCACTTATTTATCAATATTATGAATATTCAATACATTAATTGTTCGATACTGCGAAAGGTCTATATATGGTCTATATATTATCGTCAGAGAAATTAGTTAATTTGTTTTTTTAATTTCCTTTAAGAGATAAAAATACCTGATGTGGAACTAATTGTTTTTAACGACAAAGAAATGTTTCGAAGTATCTTATTTATTTGTATGAAACATTTAAATTTACCAGAATAATTAGTATAAAACTGGTTCGTCAATAGAAAGCTACAATATTTTAATTTTTAATTAGGTATATGGAATGTGATAGTGACCTTATTACATAGGCTTTAAAATATTTACCATAAAAATAAATTCACACAAGAGAACGCAAAAAAAACAAGTTCTGACTTCTGAATAATGTTTGTTATGTAGTTGATGAGTTATATTATATTGAGCTATGTAGTTGATATCGAGTCAGATTCCCTTTTTAAAGGAAGTATGGGATTCCAGACAAGATTCCAGACAGATTTCGCAACAGTTAGGTCATTCGATCACAGGCTATAAGGCAGCACAGCCTACCATAATATTATGACAAGGCTTTGAATAAATTCCTTGCGTCCGTTCGCATCGCATATTTAAATATCAAATCACATTTTGGTTTCAAACTTTCAACCAACGCGAACGTTTCAACCTATCTAATATCTACATTATATGTTGTTCATACTAATGACTAGGGAATCCAATCCCGCAAACGCGGGATCCCGCTAATGCGGGATCCCGCACCTTTTTTGCGGGATCAAAAATGCGGGATTACTCATGCGGGATCCCGCACGTTCGCGGGATTGAAAAAAAGTAAGAAAAATAGGCTCAGACGATGATCGGAACTATTATCGGACGGAACGGAACGTAATCAATGTCAGTTCCAGTACTCTATGACTGGGGATTCCCCTACGGCCGCGGCGCACGGGGATTTATACCTTTGCGCGCGGTCAAGTGTCAAAGAATTTGCGTCTGGGGGAAGTATTTGGAAGCTGTTTATACTTATGTAAAGTCAATTCCGCCTACAAGTGTGGAAGACGAGCGTGCTTTTTCCGCCGCTGGCTATTTATGCAACAAGATAAGATCAAATCTAAAAGATGAAACGTTAGAATTAGATACTTTATCATTTCTTTCTTTCAATCAGCTTATTTTTTTTAAAGTACCTATTTTCAAAAAAAAACTGATGTTAAATGCCTCTAAAACCAATGAATAATATGTTCTATTTCAAATAAAAATCTTAATATGAAACGTGAAATATTGTGAATATTGTATTGTCTTAAACATCATTATATTTAATTTATAATATAAGTGATAACTTCGTTTCATGTTGATAAGAATAATTAAAAATATTTGCGTGTATTTCTAAAACCAATATAAAACTTTCTTTAAATTACATGAAACAAAAATAATAATAATTAAAATCAATCCCGCAAATCCCGCGGAATCCGCGGGATTGATGATCTTAATCCCGCAGGCTTGCGGGATCGCGATTTTGATGCGGGATTGGATTCTCTACTAATGACAGTTTAAGAATCACTAATGGTTGTGCATTACATACGATTAGTTAATTAAGTCATTAAAATAACATTTTTTATTCACCATAAGTTAAAAGTTAATGTTTTTAATTTTAATTGTTATAGCAACCAACAAACTAGATTCACAACAATCTTAAAATGATATTCCAAATTCCTACCTATGTAGTTAATCATAAATTACATACCTTTTAGTTATTATTTCATCCTTTTCGTAATATCCTTTACACAAACATAATTTTGAACTTACACGCATGCACTTTCACAGATTATAACAACATTAAACTTATGTAACACAGAACACAGAAGAGTAAAAGTGAATGGCGCGCAAATACAATTCGAATTTTGAATTTATTTTACGCGCGAAACGTTTGCCTTTTCACCTGTCGCGCGGCAAACTGACAGTGGCGCGCGCGCTCCTAGTGACGTACGAATTTCGAAAAATTCACAGGCTGCACTCAAAATCAATATGTACTCAACTGAAAAGTAAAATTTATTTCTCATGGACTCAAATACGATTACTTTTGTTTATGTTTGTATATTCAATCATATATTATCCACTTCAAAATACTTACAATGTTTTAAATAATACCTACTTTAATTATACACTAGTGGTAAGCCCCGGCTTCGCCCGTGGTACATATTTCGCAATAAAAGGTAGCCTATGTCCTTTCTCGGGTATCAAAATATCTCCATACCAAATTTCATGCAAATTGGTTCAGTAGTTTAGGCGTGATTGAGTAACAGACAGACAGACAGAGTTACTTTCGCATTTATAATCTATACATATAATAAATCTGTAGAAGGGTCAATTCTGTACATTGAAAATATTGAAAAAATAAATAGCAGGGGGTGTTACTGGATCGATACCAAACCCAAATATGTGATTAAAAAAATTTTTGTCTGTCTGTCTGTCTGTCTGTCTGTCTGTCTGTCTGTATGTTCAGGCATCACGTAAAAACTAACGGTTCGATTTCGATGAAACTTGGTATAATTATACCTTATTATCCTGGGCGTAAAATAGGATACTTTTTATCCTGGAAAAATACGTAAAAAAAAATAATCTTAATTTTTCAGTTTTATCCATAGACGTTGTTCTGTAGAACCGCGAACACACTTTGCGTATTATTATAGGCCTAGCCGTATTTGGGTCCAATAGATATTTATAAGATGTCATTGTCAGAGTTACTCAAAATGGAGAAATAAACCATCCACGCGAAGACCGACATCCGCGCGGACGGAGTCGCGGGCGGAAGCTAGTATTAAATATGGATGTACATATTCGAAATGAAGAATTCTTTAAAATTCCAAATTATACAAAAAATAAATTTAACTTCAGTATTCATATCAAAAAAATAATAAGTCATCAAAATTTTTCTATAATATAGTTAACTAACCAATAATTGTAAACGACATTTTAAATAGATAAGTCTAACCTATTTAGTTTAATATTTACACAAGTGATTATGGCTAGTATCACATTGTTTACTTCGCATTTTTGTATCATCATTAGTTAAACATTTACAAAGAACATTTATTATATTAATTGTTATAAATTCTTCTAATATTATAACAAGTATACTTGCACAATGCATATATTACGCAAGTATTATACAGTAATTTAACATATATTTTTCCTCACGATCAAATCTATTATCGATACAATTTTATCGATAATCGCACCTCACTAGACCGGTCAAGGACCGGGACCAACCTGTTTGACCGGATATGTAGGGTGGATAGACGCAAGAAAATTATGGATTTTTATGCATGGCTACACTAAGAAACTTTATGACACCTAATTAGTACTTAATATTCCATTAATTTACTGTGGCGTGGTTTAATTTGTGGGAACAAACGAAGGAAGTGCCCATCTAATTATTTTTTTGTACTTTTTTTTAATAAGAGACTGAGGCTATTGAAAATTGAAATCATGATAAATAAAAACTTCGAATAATAATATATCCGACATTAAATCAGTGCATTTCTAGCTCAGTATCCTGAATATTTATTATTTACTAGCTGTGCCGCGCGGTTTCACCCGCATTGCTCCGCTCCTGTTGGTCTTAGCGTGATGATATATGTATAGCCTTCCTCCTTCCTCGATAAATGGGCTATCTAACATCGAAAGAATTTTTCAAATCGAACCAGAAGTTTCTGAGATTAGCGCGTTCAAACAAACAAACTCTTCAGCTTTATAATATTAGTATAGGTAGATTAATTGCAAAACTATTACAAAACCTTGATGACCTAAAATTATAATTCGCTGCAAAAACTGAAATAAATAATATTAATACAATGATAGATTGAAATAACCAAGAAATAATATCGTGGATACTGATTAGGCATTAAGTTACTAGGCATAGACCCAACTTAGGTTCTTATCGATATAATCAAGCAAAGCGGTGGACTATAAGCTAGATTACTTCGTGATTAAATGGTATAGGGCCTACTACATTGTATATTTTTTTGTGATTGCGTGTTAATAAAAAAATACCCGTCATTCAAGAATAGTGTTCCTTTTTTGTGAAATAAGTTCCAAAATTGGTTGACATGATTTCACCTATGAAAAACAAAAAATAGTAGGTATAGTCTATAGACCGGGAGATACTGACACAAAATTTCGAGTCATTTGTAACAGGATGGCGGTTCTACAGGGGTCTTAGTACGCAATGACAAAAAGAAAAACGATGGCGTGAACGCTGGTACCGGCGGCTTAGTCGCGTGGGCGTTAGTCGAACTCGTCGGAAAATAGCGAAAGTCAAACGATTTGTAACAGTATGGCACTTATTTTTCCTGTAAGTTTGAGGATCAACAAATATAAATACAAAATTTCAAAGATCTAAGTGTTGGAAATCCTCACTTATATAAATTAATAATAAATTAAGTTTTCAAGTATAACAGCACTTTTTCCCCCTACTAGAAGTATGGCAAATATAATAATGGTCACATTTTATCAAATACTCTCCAAAAATCCAAATGCAATACTGGTACAAAAAGTTTGGCGAAATAAAATTTTTTTGCAGATTTTCGGCGGTATGGCGACCATTTGGAATCGTCCGAAAAGTATGGCATGGCGATTTTCGTAAATGGCTGCACGACGATAGTTACCTGTGCAAAAGTTAGCCTGGTACAAATGGTTGAATGTTTGTTTTATTTAAATCAACACATTCGCGTCGGTATGGCGGGCTGTAAGTCACACCGGAAAAGTATGGCATGACACTACCGCCTACTACTTTTTTATGGGCTATCGGTAAATTCTAAAATTTTTGTGTTACAAATCGTTTGACTTTCGCTATTTTACCGACGAGTTCGACAAACGCCCACGCGACTAAGACACCGGTACCAGCGTTCACACCATCATTTTTCTTTTTGTCATTGCGTACTAAGACCCCTGTAGAACCGCCATCCTTGTTACAAATGACTCGAAATTTTGTGTCAGTATCTCCCGGTCTATTAATTACAATTTAACAATTTCATACTAATAATGTTGTAAAATCCAACGGAAAATCTATCTTGTTTTAAAATGTACTTCTGGCTGAAACCATATTTGTAATTTCTTTATGTTTTATTTATAGGTAAGTAAGTATTTAATTTTTAATCATCAATCCTATTAATAACCATTCATTGAATTTATTAATATAAATTAATTTCGCTGTAGTACAGTAATACATTTCCGCGTAGTTTTTTTAAAATATTACTACAATTATTACAGCATAGTATTATGTAACGATAAGTTGAACAAGTGTTACGTTCAAATAACGTAATCAATATTGTAATTTGGAATGCTTGCATTAATTTGTTGTGATTTTTTTTATTAGATACTTGCAATGGAAGTTACCTATTATAATATATAGGTATCTAATATTATTAAAGAAAAGAAAGAAAAAAGAATATTATTAGATATAGGTATCTATGATCTTAAATTCTGGCACATAAAGATCCGAGAGAAGACAGATTGCAACTAGTGGGTAAAAAACAAAAACATTGAATGCATTTTACGAAAATTTCTATTTGAAAATTGATTATACCATCCTCATTTAACTCAATAATTTAAGTATTAAGCAGAGTCATATATTCATAATCAGGGCGAATCTAGTGCCATATTTATTTTCTTAGAACGCTTTATAAAGTATAATAGAAATCTTAAAGGAAATTTAAAATTAATGCTTATTAGCTATGCCCATAACTAGAAGTCCACACAGACAAAGACAAAGGAAGATATCCAACTATCCTTCAAAATAGTTATCAAGGCATACAAAAACTGCAGGCTTTTAACTGTGACCTAACGTTTATAGGTCGGCCATAAGGGCCAATACGAGCTTCTATAGGGTCGCTTAACGCCTTCCTTGAGGAATCTAGGACACCTCTTTAGTCTTTGTGTTAAGGGCTTCAGCCACAGGCCACTAGCTTGTGAGTTATCTTACAAAATGTTTTCAGAGCGCATTGTTAGTGGGCACTTTTTTATATTCAACGTTACCGTGCGTACTTGAAAACATTTTGATTTGCTTTTTTTCTGTAAATTATCTATTTAAATACAATAAGTGAATTTGTTCGTCATTTGTGTGTGTGTAGTAGTGGTGTAGTATTGTTACGACTAACATATAACATATTATGTATCTAAGTATACTTACTGTAACGTTTGATTTAGATTAGTTACTAACTTTAGAACATTATAATATTTGGTGCTTGTATACGTAAGAGTAGTATGTAATATATTTTTTTTTTATTCTTACTCTTTTTTAAAAGGGGTTTTGTCAACAGTTGACAATGTCACCCCCGTAAAAGCAAATAACACGATATTAGCATACACAATAAAAATTAACTACTACCACCTAAATATAGTTTTATCAGCATCTTTGCTTCTCGAGAAAGAGGAAAAGCCAAGATGCTGTTACAAATATAAATTATTTATGGTAATTATTTGCAAATACTTAATAATATTTGCTATTGGTAACGAAAACAATCCTCCGAAATGCATTATTTATGTAGGTAGGTAGGTACCGATAGCCACAAGTTGAGACAAAATTACTCAGCACATCAGGTAAAAATATACGATAACATCGATTAATGTCTAATGTGTGTATAAAGTAGGTCAGCTCTTTAGGAAAACGTGAGGAAAACTAAACAAACTACCTAAAATAGGAACCTTATGAAACACTATATTGATAGAAGGTACCTAATTTCTGAGATAAACTCATTTATTTGTAACTAGAGGTCCGCCCCGGCTTCGCCCGTGGTACATATTTCGCAATAAAAGGTAGCCTATGTCCTTTCTCGGGTACCTATCAAAATATCTCCATACCAAATTACATGCAAATTGGTTCAGTAGTTTAGGCGTGATTGAGTAACAGACAGACAGACAGAGTTACTTTCGCATTTATAATATTAGTATGGATTTATTGATTAAGAGTTTGAGTAAAAACTTTTTTCTTGTCTTAAAATTGGGAGCATCCACGGAGCGAAGCATCGCCATCAGCCCATCACCATAGCAACGGCTTTATTGACTAAACATGGCAGTATTTTTTTAACTCTTTACCAAAACTAAATAAAAATGGTTAACACGTAAAATACTATAAAAAATGAAGCTGTTAAAATTTCATCTTAGGTATCATCCTCCGGGATTAGTTCTGGAATACTTGCAGAAGGGACTGGTGAAAAATAAGGACATAGATCTATTGGACTTAAATAGCAAGTAAATAAAAACAATTATTCACCTTTATTCGAACTGATAACTTGCCAAGCATAGTATAAACAGCATTACAGTTTATACAATGTATCTATAAGGGTTTAATAAAGGGTGCTTAATATTATTCATATCATAAGAAGTCTTGCTTTGTAAATACGTTTCTCGATAGTTCACTTTCGATTTATTATTTTCATCATGTACTTAACATTATCATACCTTTTTCTGCAATTTATTTTAACGTTTCTAAAACAAGGGCCAATTTCATAATTTATCACTAAATATAGTATATCATTCTAGTCTCGCTTGTAATTTCACTCATGAGGTAGCGAATCGAAGCTTATTGATCCATGTTAAAATTTTCCTATTTTAATTTTCACCGCCCAAAACAAAATTTTCAATTCATAAGCTCTTTCCAGTACCGATATCCAGGAACTGGCCAAAAAGCTGTACCAGCGCGAGGTCCTCATCACAGACGAAGTCCGCGGCCAGCTCGAGCAATGCCTGGAGACGCTGAAGAAGCGCATTGAGCATGAAGGTCCTACGGGCAAGAGGTTCTATATCTACAAGACGTTGATGACGCATGTGTTGCCGCTCACGAATGTCTGTTTTGATAAACTTGGGGAAAGGTAAAAGTTGTTCATTGTTATTTACTTGAATTTGTTTTCATTAACAAACTTGTTACATTATCATACGTAGTATTATTCCACTAAAAGTGTGCAATAGTAGGGACTCTTTCTACAAATCTCTTATCACATCTTTATTAAAAGTTCAAAAATTCATTGAAATAGGTGATATGCAGAAAATGTAGGTCGAGAGGAGAGGCGAGGAGAGGATAGGTCGAGAATTTGTGGACACAGGATAAAATGCTCTGCTTTTTTTGTTTAAGAATGACATTTTGAAGGTTGAACTATTAAGGTAACATTTTACAGATGTCTGACAGGCAGCTACGATCGCACTTGCAAAGTTTGGGACGTGGAGTCGGGGAAAGAAACCAAGACCCTCACTGGTCATCAGAATGTTGTGTATTCTGTTGGCTTTAATTTTCCTGTGTGGTAAGTTGAAAAATATTTTTATATTTTTTACAGGTACATATTAATAAAATTTATGCGCAATCATTGAAAGATTGATAAAAAATTTCAAACTTGAAACTATATCTTTCTTTTTTTCCATATTTCAGCAACCGCGTTATAACGGGCTCGTTCGACAAAACGGCCCGTATCTGGCGACCCGACACTGGCGAATGTCTCGCGACCCTCTGGGGTCACACTGGCGAGGTGGTCGCCGCGCAGTTCAGCTGCAAGGGGGAGTACGCGGCCACGGGGTCCATGGACAGCACGGCTAAACTGTTTGATGTTAGAACTGGTGTGTGGTCATCAAACGTCAAGTTACTTCATTTTAGCAACTGTGTAATGGGGTCGTTCGACACCAGCGAGTGTCTCGTGACCCTCTGGGGTCACACTGGCGAGGTGGTCGCCGCGCAAGGGGGAGCACACCTAAACTGTTTGATGTTAGGACTGATATGTGGCCTGAACTATAAAAATTTACATTCATTTTTGAATAATTGTGGTAAGTTCTACAAGTTCCCAATAATGATGGTAGGTTCGCAGTATGTAAAGTTTTTCAGGATAACATAGGCTAATTGATAAAACTTAAGCTACTCATACTATGAAATTTCTTAAATCATCGCAATTAACATTGACATTTTATGTATGCGCTCCGGAAAATTATAGGCAAATGTTCTCGTTAAAAGGTTTGTAATATCTTTTCGATAGGCGCAACATTGTGAATTGTTTTTGAAACAAATTATAATAATTTATAAAAGAACCGAAAACAGTTTAATTACCGTCTTTTTTTTCCAGGTACGGAAATAAACACATACGTGGGTCACACAGCAGAGGTGATAGCTCTGCAGTTCGATCCGAATGAAGGCCAGAGGCTGATCACCGGCTCCTTCGACGGCACCATCTCTATATGGGACACGAGGGTTAAGGAGTACGTATATTTAACATCTGTATATAAAAGGTATATTGAAAATTCATCTCATAAAAATATCCGTGAATAAGCTGAATGTAAAGTGGAATGGAAATTACTTTGATTACTTTCAATACTTATTCTGACGTATTGGGTATTAGGTATGTGCCGTGTAGCTTTAGGTACCTATTTGGTATGTGGTTAACATCTTTGCCAACTATGATATTAAAAAAAAAGACGGGTTGCACTCTGGGAGTGCCGGCAGAAGTGAAAACCTGATTGTTAACGTTGAGCATGTTTGATATTTTGGAATGGTATCCGTCTTACGCTTTTTCGATCAGGGCACGTGTCCTGACGCGAGTTTAAGATTTTATACCCATTACAGAAAAAGTGCTCAACGCCGCTAAAGAAGTTTTCACTTCAAAAATTTCTTATTTATTAACTTAAAATAATCTTTCACAGTCGTGTATCAGTGCTAAGCGGGCACTCAGGCGAGATCTCGAACGTGCAGTTCAACTGGGACAGCTCGCTCGTGGGCTCGTCCTCGCTCGACGGCAGCGCGAAACTGTGGGACGCGAGGAAAACCGAGTGCCTTGCTACTGTCGCTGGGCATACTGATGAGGTATGTTGTAAGGACTAAGGTATAGTCATATAGTGGTATGGATGTTTTAATTGTGTGGGTAGATATTGAAATTAGTAGAGATGAATATGGAATGATAAAAAAACTGGGTGTTTTGACGGTTCGATTTGGAGGAAAAATATAAAAATCATGTGGCTATTAGAAATAAAACAGATTTCTTCCTTGAATTTAATAAATATCTTTGCTAGATACCATAAAATTAATTCCTCGCATCGTGAGACAAATAGACACATTTTTGCATTTATAATATTAACCCTCATAGGAGGCCCGTGTCCAAGCAGTGGTCCGAACATAATTAGCAAATGATGATGATGTTGATGAAAAAAAGAATTGGAATACACTTACTTCTTAAAAATTCGACTCCACTACCTTCCCCTACATTTTCTACATAATATAATATACTTCTTTCACCAGGTCACACCCCGGACACTCCATACAAAATTATCGTTTTGACAGTCACACTGTAGAGAGTGCAAATGTGTGTGTTAACGCTTTAGGGTTGGCACATTTGTGACTAGCGTAAAGAAATTCGCGTTTTTCTGATGAAATACATCCGTAAACAGGACAATATCTAACCATTTTCTACGAAAAACGATAATCACAAATCCAAAATAATAAAATTACTTTAAGTCAATTTAATCTTCGTTGCGTATCGTCCGTGCGTATTGCGTTTAGCTACTATTATGTATTCTGTGACCAGGTACTAGACATATGCTTCGACTGGGCTGGCCAGCGCATGGCCACATCTTCGAGCGACTGCTCCGCGCGCGTCTACGATGTGAGATCTGACTTCAAGGAGCTGGCAGTCATGAAGGGACATAGGGAGGAGGTTTCTAAGGTAAATATGGATTATTTTCAACCAAGTAACATTCTTTCCTATTTCTAGGGTAGGTATGACTTTTTAGTTTATTTTTGCGGGAATTTCTTCTTTTGGTTTGTTTTCGACGTTACCAACAATGAGAGAGGTTTCATAGTGACTTTTGTTATGGACTGGATTTGAAATGAAATGTGTGATTTCTTTACATTATTTAAACAGATATTGTAAAGACCATACTGGGCGTTTGTAAGATTGATTTAAATATACACATTACGCATAACTAATCAAACAACGTCTCAGGTTAATGACCCTGGCTTGAATAAATAAATCTATGTGTTCGATTACTAGAAGAATGTTGCAGAATGTATACCTACTTAATATTTTGTAGACGATAAATCGTGAACAGATCTCATACACTACGGACTACCTATTTTAATAACTCAGGCCCCGGAATCACAGACACAATAGAAAATCTATTGTGTCGTGGACCGATCGGGCCGTTCGGGGCTCAATGGGTTAAATAGCATTTATTTATGGAGAAATTGTGTTGATTTTACTGTTTATGCCTTAATTTTATTTCTTTCCTATCAGGTCTGCTTCAGTCCAGCTGGTGGATGCCTCTTAACAGCATCAGCAGACAGGAGCGCCAGGATCTGGAATACCTCTACTGGAAACTGCTTGCAGGTGAATTGAGACATATTGATTATTGTGCTTCGATAGATTATAATCAATCGAAAAGTACCTTTTGCATTAAATTGTTACTGCTAATGTTACGGATATTTTTTTTTTTGACAATTTGTAACCTCCCAGTAAATAGAACATTTAATCTAACGGTTTTTATAAGCTGGTGGTTAATGTTAAAACTGTTCTGACGATTTAAAGTACATCTAGAAGAAGTCTGGTTGAATAAATAAATGTTTGAGTTTTGAGTTTGATGTTACGGATGACAATTTTTCGGCATTTAACAATTTTGCGAAAAACAATACAATGTAACGGTATTTTATATGCAACTAGCTTACCGCCCGCGGCTTCGCCCGCTTTTTCTAAAACGATTTGAGATTTAAACTATCCTATCTCTCAAGTTGGATCGAACTGCACATGGTGTGCGAATTTTATTATAATCGGTTAAGTGGTTTAGGAGTCCATTGAGGACAAACATTGTGACACGAGATTTATATAAGTATATTAAGATTATTCAGCGAAAAAGGTAATAACACAAATTTTAAGTTATTATTCGTCCCAGGTGCTGTCCGGTCACTGCGGGGAGATATTCTCGTGCGCGTTCTCGTACGCGGGCGACGCGATCGTCACCGCGTCCAAAGACAACACGTGCAGGATCTGGCGGTGATTCGACTGGTGGTTCTAGGGAAATAACTTCCACTAGAACCATTACTGATGTAAACGTACCTTTAAATAAAAATTGCTTGTTTGTAAAGTCGGTTTACTGACGATAGTTGAACGTGACAACGTCTTAAGGCCGATTGTGCTTCTTTGTCGCTCGTTCCGCGCTCTCGCTTGCACTTAAGCCTTACATGGAACGCCAGAGCGAGGTAACGCCGCATGAGTCATGTTTTTTCGTGCGTGCAGCCGGCTATATCGAATTATAAGACGTTGTCACGTCAAAAACAATGGCTAAGAAAGCACTACATTTACAAAGTTGATAAGACTCGGATTCGGGAGATTTGTGTTTAAAATAGAATTGAGTAGGTAACGTTACAAATGTTTATAAGTAACCTATAAATGTACTTATGATAATTTATAACTATAGTTCTTGGGCTTTGCGATTGAATGTTTATCAATAAAAATGCGCAGTAGGCTTCATAGACATAAAATGCAATAATTTCGCATTTTAAAAGGTCTATGGTGGTGATTAAAATAGATGTAGGTATCTTCATCAAATGCTACGATATCTATTTTTTACTAAGCTATTGTTAATTCTGCGTTGATAATCTCATCACAATCTCGCGAATTTCAACGATGATTAAAAATTTCGGTTTTAACTAATTTTGATTAACTTATTGCACGCCTCATAAGCGAAGCGTTGAGGTGGGTACTACTGTCACTTCGCGCAAAACATCTGATTTTTCAAACTTAAAATGTCTTGATCTAAGCATACATTGCACTTGTAAGATAATACATACACACATATATTAAGAAAAAACACTATTTTTAACGTTCATGATATTTTTGATGTCATTTTTGTTATTTAAACTAGTTAAAAAACAGTTTAAAAAAGTTCTGTCTTGGACGTCCGTGTGTCTGTATGTGCGGATCCTTTTTCTTGTTAACACGATAGCGACCGAAATACTTTACTAATCGAGTCTTTTTTTTTCTCTTACGCTTGAGTATGCTCAGGAATAGAACCCTTTCATTTTTCAGGGTCTGATTCGATGTGGTTTAATTGTTATTAAATAAACAAAAATAATAATTAATAAATATTTATTAAAAAAAAATTATGAGGCGTGCACTTTTGGATTTTCCAAATTTTTACTGTTGCTATTATTATGTCGTTTTAAATACACATTTAACCCGTTGACCACCGAGCGGCCCGATCGGGCCGCGACACAATAGATTTTCTATTGTGTCTGTGATTCCGGGACTGAGGGATTAATGAGTAATTAGGATTTTGCTTGAATTTCCACAACACTTTGATGCTAATAAATTAATAATATTTGATCGATGGGTAAGGTCATAATCATTGTTTTATCACGGTCACTAGGGATTGATTAATCATCTATTTTAATTCATTTGTAAAGAATAACATAAAATATTTTTAGCTTTTTACCTAAATGTTTATAATAAAAATTACTTCAATGAAATTGGCATTTTATTCAATGAAAATAATTGACATCCGCCTTTGAGCAGAATTTAGTGAAAATTCAGTATTTTTTTAATTTTGGTTTACTTTTAATTGAATGAGTTGAATGAATTTCCCATTTTAATCATAATCAAGTTATTGTTTTAATGACTAATTTAATTATATTATCTAGGTTGTAAGAATTATAACTATTACAGTTATTACATAGTATACAAATAATAATTTAAAATTATATAATGTTTTTCCTTATTGTGTACTACATACATGCAAAATAATAACAAACAATACTTAAGAGTTATGTAGGTACATATCCTGTGGGCATGAGGGTCAAATGTCGATGATAAAGTACAGTCGGGTACAGTCGTGTTGGGAAGCCCACGTGTTATAATAAATTCGTAAGTTTTTAATTTATATGCAATATATGTTTGTCAAACTTTTACTTTCAATTCCTTATACATAATATAAAAAATATAATGTGAATAAGTCGGTTGATTTGTCAAATTATTATTCTCAATTGAACAATTTTTGTTTTTACACTAAAGTGTTCAGACGAGCGTTTACATATTAGTCACCCGTCTTATCGAAATCAAAATACAAGATAGAGATGAAATTAAGAAATAAATAATGAATCTCTGTTAAATTTGCAAATAAGGTAAATAAGGTAGGTACATTCCAGCTAATTTAAATAACCTAATCAAAAAATTATGGTTCATTTATTAAAATTTTTTGAATAAACAAATTTTGATTCTGTAATGTAAAAATTATAGAACTAGATATTTTTTAATTAAAAAAATTAAAAATTATCTAGTTCTATAATTTTTATAAAATCATGCAGAATACAATTTTCAAATCACTTTAAAGTTTAAACAACTATCCCCGTATAGAACCCTAGCGTGCCTAAGCACTCTCGCGACCTTGAACCTAACAATATCTTCACGACTGTACATCACTTAGTCGTCTTCACTCTTCACCGCATTACATTCACACACTGCTAACAGATCTGACGTATCATGTGGAAATATATATTATTACTCTATTTGAGTACTGTTTACTGCGATTACAAGTATGAAACGAAATATTTCAAAGTGCCGCTCGACCATTTTGGCTTTCAAAGGAACGAAACTTTTAACATAAAGTATTTGGAGAACAAGGAACATTGGGACAGCGGGTCGGGACCGATCTTCTTTTACACTGGAAATGAGGTTAGTTCACTCAAGATACGTTATCAATAGTTCGTTAATTTTATATGCAAATGTACCTATATGATTTGCTCAAATTGTCGATGCATACTTGAAACATAAACATGAGATTTACCTATATCACTGCATTGTTTTACCTAGCGTTAATTCGATCTACTCTACCTATTGTTTACCTTAGAAACCAAAAACAAAACTATTTTCTTAATTAATACGAAACATAGGTTTGGTTTATTAAAACATACCTACCTACCTACATAGTTCTAAAAACAGTCTCTAAGCAGTTTATACAGTGTGTCCGGACATGACATACCGATATTTGAAGGGGCTATTCTCCAGGTATTTTTATCGACAATTCAACCCCTCTACAGTCCCCTACCTCACCCCCCTCAAAATGGCAAACCTATCAATTCGGATAGTGAATTTATGAAAATTGTAATAACTTCGAAAGTGAGTGTCACAAAATACTAAATTTGGTTTTATTTGAACAATAAAAAGTTATTCTAGGGACCACTAAATAAATTTAATTGATAAGAGTGATGAAACATACTTTAAAAAATTCGAAAACCATTTTGAGGGGGGTGAGGTAGGGGACTGTAGAGGGGTTGAATTGTCGATAAAAATACCTGGAGAATAGCCCCTTCAAATATCGGTATGTCATGTCCGGACACACTGTATATTTTAAATTCTCAAACTCGTGAATGTAATTTAAATTGCTGTAACATAAACAACATTCCTTTAAATGAACAAGAAACAATTTTCATTCCGCCAACAAAGAGCACTTGAGATAATTTATTGCTATTAGGTATTTATCAAATGATGCATGATATGATTCCTTGGACAAGTTCTTACTATTTTAAGAATTTATTCCTTAAAATAGTAAAAACGGTCCCGCGGTTTTAGCCGCACACAAAACCACGGGCTTAGCATAAGCCTATGTGCGACCCGGGGTTTTCAATATAATATATTCGTCAAATTTCATACAATATGAGCGATTTTCGCCGTGAAAGCGTAATAGACGGATAGACTTTGCATTTATAACTACCTACATATGTTTTTCAACACTCGTACCTAAATAAATCGTGTTGGTCAATTATTATCTCTGTAAACAAATAGATTAGGTACAAATTGGACGCGTTATCAACTTGTTAGTTTAAACTGTAAGCAATTATTAGACCGTTCACAGAAATAGTCGTTATTCGATAAGTATTGTACCACAGAATACTTATTATTAGCTAACGCTAGTTGTAAGAAAAATTTATGGAATAGGAATCCCTTGCCAACCATCCTACTCCCTAAAGGAGAATGGGCATTTTACTATGGAAGTTGGGCCTGAACCCTTGAGTTGGACCAATACACATGAGATATTGTTTTTATAATAAGTTTATAATAGATCATAACGCATACATAAAGGGAAAAATATATATAAAAAAATAATCAACCGGGTTTTTGTACAGTCACATCAAGTTTTATTTCTTTGTGTATAATATTTTTTGCAATAAATAACTGTTATAAGACAATGACAATATCTGTATGTTACTCCCACAGAACAATAAAAACAAATAGAAGTGCTTTAATGTCATAATTAGTATGAAAACCAGTGTCGCCAAACCCACACATTTAAACCGATAGTTATACAGTACACTACAAGTAAACTATGCCTTTGATTGGACTGCTTAATTTGAGTAAAAACTGACTTAGGTTATAAATTCAGCATTTTAATATGTACCCTAACGCACCATGTTACGGTTTATTTTAGTATAACATCTCTAGGTATATTAGCTGTTTTGTTTCTCATTGCACAGAAATTCCAAATTCGAAAAACATTCAGCTACTCCACAACAGAGGGCGTTAGTTTTCAATAGATATAACTTTGAACCTCAACACATAGAGATAAGGTTGAAATTTGTGTCACTCAACATTAATGACATTAAGGTTGATGTTCCGACCGTCCCTCCATACATTTTTGATTACCTCTAAACACTTAACACAGACACTATTTCTTTAAAACTAATCATTTTATCACTTCTCTATAATGAAATGTGTGCGCGTTCGACCTTTTTAATCAATAATTTACAATATTTACTTAGAAAAACAACAGTAAAATACCGGAAAAATTTGACACTTCTACAGTAGTGTGCGTGACTTTTGCCAAGCGAAACACGACATAAAGCACGACATCTAGCGCATAGACTATATACTTATTACAGATCTAGCGCGTCAATGTCTAAACGAAAGGCGATGTTTAGACATTGACGCGCTAGATGTCGTGCATTCGCGTTCGTTATCTTATGGATAATGAGCATAATTCTAATAAATCAAAGTTCTGTGTAAAAATTGAGTAATTTCATTTCCAATCGTTCAAAGAAAATAACAATAAAATAAAATAAAACTAATGACCTTAGAAACTATGTTTTTTTTTATTTATTACTCATTATTGTTCGTCCGTCGTAGGTCTGTAAACTGTATTGTACACTGAAGGTAAATGGTACTGTAGGTACTTTAGTTCGGCGTCGTCGCTCGTCGGCTTGATATAAAATTACATTCTTGATTTCATTGACACGCGCTATGATTTGCGCGCGGAATTTCTTGTGTTGTGAATTTATTTTTGTATGCTATGCATTTTAATTGATTCAAATTGCAATGTTTCTCTAGTATGCATTTGAGACTATATTGTAAATTGTAATAATTGATCGTGGGTATAGTAATTAATTATTCTAATAACGCAATTAGTAATATATGTATTTTCGGTGGGATTCAAAACAAAAAATTGGCCCGTGATTTTTATGAAATTTCACCACATTGCAAATCACATCAATCATAGTTCATACACATGTATCTATGACGAAAGTGATTAGTATTGTGGCTAACATTGACTCATCAGTTCATCACTGAAACCAGTGATAAATCAGTACCTATATCATATTGTGTTTGAATATTTTTAAACAATGATATAAGTATACAATTATTATAAATCGGTAAACTATCAAAGTAATCACAAACTTGCAAACATTGCATTGTTAAAATGTCCAGTAGTTTATGAGCCTATTCATTACAATCAAACAAACAAACAAAGTTTTCCTCTTTATAATATTAGTGTAGACAAACACTATGAATACGATCACGAATGCAAATTCAGGGATTTTCTAATTATTGCTAAATAATAATTGAATTCATTTTGAAATACTCTATAATTTTTAGACATTTATAATGTGGTGCTCATTTTTTTTGTACTGCTAACGCTATTGTAGGTTCCTATTTTCGTTGTTTTATTTCAAGTGAACACGGCCATACAATTTTGTCACGAGCCGCCTATGATTGTAGGTACTTTTGTTAGGCTCCTTCGTCGTCCGCGTCGGCTCGAAAGTTCTTGATTTCATTGTCACGCGCTATGATTTGCGCGCGGATTTTCTTGTGTTGTGAATTTATTTTTGTATTATTATTATTTTTTATTTATTTTTTTATTTTATTGATTCAAATAAAATATTTCACTAGTATGCATTTGAGACTATATTGTATTATGTATAATTTATCGTAGGTATAGTTATTCTTATAACGCAGTTATATTTTCGGTGGGACAATTTGACCCGTGATTTTTCTGAAATATCACCACGTTGCAAATCACATCAATCATACACACGTATGACGAAAGTATAGTGGCTATAATTGACTCATCAGTTCATCACTGAAACCAGTGATAAATCAGTACATATATCATATTTTATTGTGTTTGAATATTTTTTAAACAACGATATATACAATATTATTATAAATCGGTAAACTACCAAAGTACTTCCGAATTTTCAGACAGACAAACAAGTAGTTTGAACACGCAGTTTTCTTATACTAGTAGCAAAAATCAAAACCATAATATTATGTTTCCCTACTATATTTTACTAAAAGTCGAGTGCGTCGAAATCGTAAATAATAATATGTTTTTCACCTTCCTGGTTATTTTCCCATAGTAAATAGTGTTTTAGGTTTGTTGTTGTAGGTAGGAATAATAATAATTATTCTTACATGTTGGTTATGAAATGTATATTGAAATAATTTACTTTCAAATCATTAGTGATATAAGTTTTGAGTGAAAATGCTTGGATCAGCATAATATTATATGGTACTTCAAATACATGTTTTGATAAAAAAAACAATAGTGTAATAAAATAAAACTGCGTTTTATTGTAATCAATGTTGACAATTTTAAATTCCAAAATTATTGATCAATAAAATTGTTTACACCAACAAATATAACTTTTATTTTTATAACAATCGTTCATAATATAAACCGTAGCAGGTGGCGTTTTGAAGTTCTGTCTACTCATACAGAAAAATGGAAAACTTGTTTTTTTTGTAAACAATTTATTACTCATGTTGTTTGGCAACTCGAAGCGTGGTCGTCCGTCGTAGGTACTTTTGTTCGGCGTCGCGTCGTCGTCCGCGTCGGCTTGATATAAAACATTCTTGATTTCATTGACACGCGCTATGATTTGCGCGCGGAATTTCTTGTGTTGTGAATTTATTTTTGTATGCTATGCATTTTAATTGAATCAAATTGCAATATTTCTCTAGTATGCATTTGAGACTATATTGTAATAATTGATCGTGGGTAGGTATAGTAATTAATTATTCTAATAACGCAATTATATTTTCGGTGGGATTCAAAACAAAAAATTGGCCCGTGATTTTTATGAAATTTCACCACATTGCAAATTATATATTATACAATTACAATTACAATTATTATAAATCGGTAAACTATCAAAGTAATTACAAACTTGCAAAATATGCTTTTCCGAATTTTCAGACAGACACACAATTTTATTAGTTTGTTTTAGCAAAGTAGGTACCTATACCTATACGCTTACGTCGCGCGTCGCGTCGTCGAAAACGGTGCGCCCAGAAACAAACATACCTAATTCAGTTACAATCCTTTTTTTGTTCCGTAATTTATTGTATTTATTCTAATACGATTTTTTTTATTCGTCGGCCAGTTCTACTAGGTATAAAAAGATAAAATTGAAATATAATTATTGTAGCGACAGCCATATTATGTTACTATGTTTTCGTAAATATGTTTTTCACCTTCCTGGTTATTTTCACATAATCTTATCTTATATATAAAAATGAATCGCAAAATGTGTTGGTAAGCGCATAACTCGAGAACGGCTGAACCGATTTCGATCATTCTTTTTTTATTATATTCCTTGAAGTACGAGGATGGTTTTTATGTAGAGAAAACGTAAATATTATGTACCACGGGCGAAGCCGGGGCGGACCGCTAGTATATATATATAAATGAATCGCAAAATGTGTTGGTAAGCGCATAACTCGAGAACGGCTGAACCGATTTCGATAATTCTTTTTTTATTATATTCCTTGAAGTACGAGGATGGTTCTTATGTAGAGAAAACGTAAACATGTACCACGGGCGAAGCCGGGGCGGACCGCTAGTCTTATATATAAAAATGAATCGCAAAATGTGTTGGTAAGCGCATAACTCGAGAACGGCTGAACCGATTTCGATAATTCTTTTTTTATTATATCCCTTGAAGTACGAGGATGGTTCTTATAGCTAGAGAGCTAGTTAGTTTAGTTTTAGTGCAGTGGCAGTGTAAATGTTGTTGTTGAGGTTATGTAAATTTAACACTTTAGTTAACTACGAAGATATAAAGAAATGAGGATAGGACACAATAACTATTGGTTGAGGTATTTATAAACTCATAATATACTTTTAAAAAAATCACGTTTTAATAAATTTCTAGAATTAAATTAGAACAGCTGATTCAAAATAGCCTAAAAAATCTAATAATAATAATTACGCTTCACAGCAAGAAGAAATGTACCATATGTACCCGCACAAAGTCGATATTGTGTTGCCTACCGTTCGACTCAATGGCTAGGGTTGTAACTACCTTTAATAATTATTACCAAACTAATAAACCGAGTGATGCGAAATAACCATAATTCTTTTAGAGTTTGATAAAATGATCAGGCAGGTATTTTCTTTAATCCTCTGAATTCTCGGTTACTAAATTGTATCGTTGAAATTATTCTTAATCGCGTAAATTTAATAAATAATCATATGGAAAACACTTTTCATTTGTTTTTTTACTTTCACGCCCAACTACTATACAATAATTACGTTGTTTCGGTATTTTGACGAGAAAACGCAGGAAACATCCGTTGTATCATTTTAGATAGATTGTATATTTTGTATCTGTAGAATTGAAATCAAAGCTATGTATATGTTGTCTCCATTCTTTTCTTATCGGATTGTTGATCCCAATGCGAATGCGTCACTTAAATTTTATAAAAGACAATTAAGAACATCAAAAATAAAGTGATACGTAAATATTTCACAGTGCAATATATTATGTAATTAATAATAATTATATATTTATGAAAAAATAATTACATCAGATTTAATAATAGCAATTGTTTTGAATGTACATAATATGAATAAATGATTACATCATAATAGTAATAATCACAATTGTTTTATTTCCCATTTGTTGCAACCCTAGCATATTTTCATGTAGCAGCAGAAGTACCTACACTGGCGGCGCGGCGGCATCGTGCGACATCAAAGGCATTGCCTTACTAGGTAAGTTTATAATGACTCATTTCTTTTATTATATAATTTACGTTTTACTTTTACAGAATCCGATTCAATGGATTATGAAGACGAGTCACACAACGCCATACGATAGTGATGATGAATGAACATTTCAATAAATGCATGCGTGTTTTTTTATGTTGTTTTGTAATTGTTAATTGTTTCTTAAATAAAGAAATAAACTAAATATTTAAATGATGATTTGTTATTTGCAATACAACTTTATATTTGAGATTCTTTACAAATGTATATTTAGTTTTGTATCATCAAATTTATAAATTTTATTCCATAGTTTTCAAAATTAAATGTAAATGACCATAAAAACATTAATAAAGTAAATCATTGATGTAAGGTCAGGGAACGTAATACATATATACATCTGACCATGTAGAAGCTAAGTCTTGTTGACTGCTGAAGTCTGTAAAGTTTTGTTGTCTGCTGAAGTCTGTACGCAATGAAAATGTCTGCCGTTTCGAAAATAAGTTTTAAGACCCTAATAAATAAAATATATGAATGGCAGATCTGGTCAAATACTTTCAAAATTGTATTTTTTTCAGCACTTTCATAAGTGTCTGCCAGAATGTTATCCGCGTGATAATGGTCTGCCATTGTTATTTTCCGATAGTAATAATAATCTATTTTCAAATATCAAAATGGCAGACGTGGTCAAATGGTTTCAAAGTTCGCCAAAAATTTGCACCTGTCTTACCTAAGCGCGCGCCCCGTCCACCACTCTGGGCTTAGTGACTCCTCATCTCATGTATAGTAGGTATAGGGGAATCAACACACAAAAATCCAGGTCTGGTCAAATACATACAGGTAGCTTTGCGCTAGCTCTCTAGCTATTACTTCTTATGGAGAGAAAACGTAAACATGTACCACGGGCGAAGCCGGGGCGGACCGCTAGTAAATAATAAAATAATAAATAGTGTATTAGATTTGTTATTGTATACCTACGAATAATTATTCTTACGTCTTGTTGGGAAATGTTCAAATACCTACCTATTGAAATAATTTACTGTTACAAATCATTAGTGTTATTAGTTTTGAGTGAATAGGCATGGATCAGAAATTCAGAATATAATATGCTACTAACTACTCAAATACATACATGTTTACACAACAAACACCACTGACCTCTATAACTATAAGTTATAGAGGTCAGTGACCGTCAGTGACAAACACTATGGATACCTACGCTCGCGAATGCAAATTCGGTGATTTACTAATTATTGATACCTAGTCATTGAATTCGTTTTGAAATAGCCTGTACTTTGTAATTTTTAGTGTTATAGACATTTATAAAATGTGGTGCTCATTTTTTTGTAATAAATCATCCCGAACGCTATTGTATTTTCGTTGTTTTATTTCAAGTGAACACCTATACAATTTTGTCACGAGCCGCCTCTGGCCTCTGGGTGAAATAAACAAGTCAAATGATTTTTGTTCTAATTGTATTTTGGTAGTAGTTTGTTTAGAATTTACATTACCATTGTTTAATTTTTATTTTGTATTTGCAGTAAAATAAAAAGATGAAAAACTTCATTAGGTATATTGTACGACACCTCACTCTGAATCGCGCTAGCGAAATTTTTTCGTTACAGAGCACATATACAACTTTCGGACAATCTTCATTGAGGCCGGCCGGCAAATCGAGTATGTCGAGAAACTTCACTTATTCGATGGAGGTATTCTACCTTCCTTCCTCCACAGTTGTGGGACCCCGACGTGCATTGAACACGCAGCTTTCTGATACTAGTAGCTAAAATCAAAACCACAGATATGTCTGTGATCAAAACCATAATAATATTTTTACCTATTATTTTACTAAAAGTCGAGTGCATCGAAATCGTAAATATGTTTTTCACCTTCCTGGTTTTTTTTCCATAGTAAATAGTGTTTTTGATTTGTTGTTGTATGAATAATTATTCTTACTTGTTGGTTATGAAATGTATTTTGAAATAATTTACTTTTACAAATCATTAGTGATATTAGTTTTGAGTGAAAATGCTTGGATCAGCATGATATCATATTTGCTACTTCAAATACATGTTTTGATAAAAAAAAAACAATAGTGTAATGTAGGTAATAAAATAAAACTGCGTTTTATTGTAGGTAATCAATTTTGACATTATTTATTTCCCAAAATTACAATAAAATAGTTTACGCCAACAAATATAACTTTTATTTTTATAACAATCCTACTTCCTACTAATGCGAAAGTTCATACATGTTTCAAAAGAAAAACTTTTACTTTTACTAGGTATTATTTCAATTTATCCGGTTTAATTAAGACTTAATATTGATACATATGATCATTATAAATACAAATAGGAATTAACAATATAACGAATACGTGGCACAACTAAAATTTTACCGATACCACCCGTGGTCATTCTCCTTTGTGGGTCATTTGTAACAGGATGGCGGTTCTACAGCGAAAAAAGAAAAATGATGGTCAGAACGCTGATACCGGATACCTTAAGATACTGTAATATAAAATATTACTAGATTAGATAAAATATTATAGGTAGTATCTTCACCGTGTGTGACGCGCTTTACATTCACGCCATCTAGAGTTAAATCTTTATCATTTTTGTATACGTCTGTGTGTGTAAACGACCCTGTATGCAATGACAGATGTTAAAACGCATAATTTTACCGAATTGGGTGGATTTTAAGGCAATGATATAACATATTTCAATAAAATATAATATTCAGTAACCGCCATGACTATTCCTAGGTTTGATGACTATTCCAATTACGCAAAAACTCAAATAAACTAGAAATGTAGAATTCAGCGCCATCTAGCGGGATATTGGCTGGGAACAGATCGTTGCAATCACCTTAACTTGATATTTATCTGATGCTATGCCCTGAGGGATGTCAGCCTTGTTATCGATATCGAGATATCGATAATTCACAAATAAATATTTTTTGTGTATTTTTTTTTCTTTCTATTATACGAGTATTAGTGTCCGACCGAACTTTCGGTTTCGGTTTCGGTTTCGGCCGAGTTTCGGCCAAAAATCAAGTTTCGGCCGCAGTTTCGGTTTCGGCCAAAATCGGCCGAAACTTTTGCCGAAACCGAAACTTATTTCGCAAGTTCAGTGAACTTAGTTCACACATGTTCACGCTCGCCTAACTTCGTTTTCCTCGGCAATGCTTTGACGGACGCTGTCAAAGCGTTGGTTGACCCACGCTGGTGGAAACAATTTTTGATTATCTATGTTGAGATTGGAACTGGGTGTAATAGTAATTAATAATAATTATTTTTATATAAGAGGTACCTTTAAGAGACTGATTATTCTTCTTAGTACAAATACCAATCCAAAGTATTAAAGACTCTTTAATAAAGAGAAAGATCTCAAAATACCAAAACTTAGTATTTAAAGTAACAGTAAAGCGCGTCACACACGGTGGAGATACTATAATATTTTATCTTAAGATACTGTTATATTTTATATCACAGTATCTTAACGCATCCGGTATCAGCGTTCGGACCATCATTTTTCCTTTTGTCATTGCGTACTAAGACCACCCCTGTAGAACCGCCATCCTGTTACAAATGACGCGAAATTTTGTGGGTCATTTGTAAAATATATTAAAATATTATAGTATCTTCACCGTGTGTGACGCGCTTAACAATTACTGATTTGATTTAGATGACTGATAGTGATTTTACTGAGAACTTAATTTGAAAAAATAATAAAAATTAAAATTGTTATAAATATTATTTATTTTATTTTATATTAAATAAATGATTACAACAAATTTAATATACTGTGTTTTCATTTCATGCCTTAATTAAGGCAAAATAATAGGTAAAATGCACCAAAGTTCAGTATTTTTAGAAATTTCATACTTGACCACGTGAGTTTCGGTTTCGGTTTCGGTTTCGGCCGAAACTGAAGCCACGGCCGAACATTCGGTTTCGGTTTCGGTTTCGGCCTGGAAACCAGTTTCGGTCGGACACTAACGAGTATAGTATAATGTGTCACATTTTGGAGTATGTTTATTACTACTAAGTACGTCTTTTTATATTATTATTATTAAATAAAAAACGGAATAGAATTGTATTAACTATTAATCTATATCTATACTAATATTATAAAGAGGAAAAGTTTGTAAGTATGTATGTATGTATGTATGTATGTATGGTTTTCACGCAAAAACTACTGGACCGATTTCAAAAATTCTTTCACCATTAGAAAGCTGCATCTTTACTGAGCAACATAGGCTATATTGCATTTTCAAAAAAATTAGAGATCCTTACCAAAAATGCAATAATGTAACCCAAGGTGTAAAAAAATCCTTAATAAAACTTCTGTCATCGCGTGCGCTGCGGAATCTATTGAAGATAGAACAAAAAAATGTTCTACGGTATTATAGAATGGATCAATATCTACAAGAAAGTCCGCCATACCATATGTCCATCTTCAGTAGTTATGTTACTACAACAACTTTTTTACGTTTTCAAAGTAAATAGAAGTGCCGACAGTAATCAAACCATGTTATCCATACACATATATTAATCCTTATCCCATTAAATGTTGTTTTATTATAGACTGTTTCAATACCAGCAAAATACTTTTTAAATGAAAAGAATTGGATATTCCATTCAAAAGATATAACGAATTTTTAAAAGTGTCAATCTACAGAAAATAGTAGGTATACTGTTCGAGCAGGCCGTAGTGCGGGGGTCACGGAGGAATTCTACCAATATGCGTCTTGACGGAACACAGTGGGGTTTTGGTCGGTAGGAATCCGACATAACCCACGGCCCCTCCCCCGTAAGCCGTGGGTATCTATGAAAGATTTCCCCGACCTATAGTAGACTTTTCACTGTAACGATATCGCTATCTATGCGGGTGAAACCGCAGGGCATTGCTAGTTTACAAAATACAAACAGAAAATATGCATTATTTTAAATCTTGGAACTGCCGTAGGTTTGCTGTATCGGTGGCCTTTGTTAGACTGCTTAGTGCTGTTCGGCATTCAGTTAACTCGTCACGTTGCATTTATCCATTTCTCTTTTAAATTAGCCTCTTTGGGAAATCTGTAAATAAATTGGACAAATGAAAGCTAAGGAAAAATAAAATAAAATTTAATATTTATAATGTTTGTCTTTTCTAAAGTATCGATACTGTCGATATGCGCCACAAGCATCACTAAAGCGACATTCGTTTGTTTATTGCAATAATATTCCAGAAATTCTTGTTTGCTGTTCAATCTATAATAGTACTAATTTCTTACGGATTAAGGTTCATTTTGACTAGATATTTGTATATAATTTTGACAAATTACAAGCGAAGATATAACATAAAATATTATATGTAAAATAAATAAAAATAAGACTTACCGATGGTATGAAATGCCTCCATTGCTGATATTATTTCGTCTGCTATCATTTTTGCACTCTAATACCGAACAACACGTCCTAATTAATGAATAAATACGGAAAAAAGGTTTGACAGCTGACAACCGACTCGAATATTTTTCTGCGCACAACTGAGAGCAAGTTAGGTGATCTTACCTTACAAGTGATCTTACCTTACAGTGAGATAAGGTGCGTATAAATTAAGCGCGGCAGCCGCGCGAGCCAATGTTCGACCAGAGTTGACGTTCATTTGCTGCGCGAGCCAATATGTAGATATATTTTAAGTTGAACGTAGTTGCCGCGCGCGGCAGGCGATCCATCACGAACATCTCTTCTGTAGGACGCCAAAAGTGTAGTCATTTTCTTTTTCAAGTCAGGAATAGGTATATCCATTTTCTTACTGATTTCTACCCACACAATATACCTCAGCGATTTATTGTGGTATTGGGAGGATTTGCTGTTCCACAAAAATTCATTAGCGCCATACAATTGTATTAGTAAACGGCACTTTTCGTTGTCCATTTTTACGTAGACGCCGCGCGAGCCGAATCACCAAAACTACAAACCGTCCACACGGCGCGCGAGCGAACGCCTGAAGCTCCTTTGATGCGGTCTCAAAAACCGACAGTGAGCGGATCGCCCCGCGGCACGTTCGAGCGCGGCAATGTTCGCGTCGCCGCGCGCGGCGATCCCGTCTACATAGTGCGCGGCCGCCGCGCGCGCCTATGTTCGATGGTTTGCCGCGCTTAGTTTATACGCGGCTTTAGAAGTGTGATGTGGGCGTGGCCCACATCACACTTCTATCTACTTTACTGTTCTGTGGTTACTCCAATTCACTTTCACTTACAAATACGTACTAATCTTAAGCCTTCTAATAACCGAAATACACTAATATTATGTTTTGTAACATGTACCTATACCGTGTTTATTATAATTCAACGTAGTTAGACGTTTTTTTGTGGTTAAACTCAGTCACTCCAGTGACATTTAGATTTATATTTACTTCACTCGAATTAAAAACACCGTTAAGGTGCGTATAAATTAAGCGCGGCAGCCGCGCGAGCCAATGTTCGACCAGAGTTGACGTTCATTTGCTGCGCGAGCCAATATGTAGATATATTTTAAGTTGAACGTAGTTGCCGCGCGCGGCAGGCGATCCATCACGAACATCTCTTCTGTAGGACGCCAAAAGTGTAGTCATTTTCTTTTTCAAGTCAGGAATAGGTATATCCATTTTCTTACTGATTTCTACCCACGCATCATACCTCAGCGATTTATTGTGGTATTGGGAGGATTTGCTGTTCCACAAAAATTCATTAGCGCCATACAATTGTATTAGTAAACGGCACTTTTCGTTGTCCATTTTTACGTATACGCCGCGCGAGCCGAATCACCAAAACTACAAACCGTCCACACGGCGCGCGAGCGAACGCCTGAAGCTCCTTTGATGCGGTCTCAAAAACCGACAGTGAGCGGATCGCCCCGCGGCACGTTCGAGCGCGGCAATGTTCGCGTCGCCGCGCGCGGCGATCCCGTCTACATAGTGCGCGGCCGCCGCGCGCGCCTATGTTCGATGGTTTGCCGCGCTTAGTTTATACGCGGCTTTATTGTGCGCAAAATAAGAGCCAAATAAATAAAACTTTTTGCCTTGACTGTACAAGAACCCGGTTGATTTATTTTTTTATTTTATTTTTTTCGTAAGGTATGTGTAATGATCTATCACAAAAACAATATTTCGTGTGTATTGGTCTTAGCCCAAGTTTCAGGCCCAATTTGCCCATTCTCCTTTAATTTTAATCAGAAGATATAATTAAATCTATTTCATCATTACTAACATAATTTTAAGGTCGCATAAAGATTGTATTTATTATCTTTATCACAATTCTAACTCCAGGGACAAATTGAACTATTTGCGAAGCACACCGGCTTCATGTGGGAGATCGCAGCTGACTATCGCGCCAAAATAGTGTTTGCTGAACACAGGTAATCTTCAGTCTAGTTCTATAATATAAGTTTTAAAATATTTTAACTCAAATGTATCAATAATATTTGACTTTTCGCAAAAATGTTACAATATTAGAATATTGATGAATTTGGCGGTTTAGAACACGTGTCCTAATTCACTTGTATCCCATTTTACAATAAAGAAGTTAGCCATTGTTGCAAGTAGCATTCATTATTGCTAATAAATTAAATACATTTTATGAAGACGCAGTAGGTAACTTTCTTCGCGTACTTCTTGTACATTTACTAAGTATCAAATCCAATGTCATCGGTGTTTCCCTCGAATCAATCAACCAATCATCAATCAACATCATTAAAATCGTTAAAATTTCCAGATACTATGGAACATCGATGCCGTTCAACAAGTCCCTGGACAATGACCACATTGGTTACCTGACGTCCGCCCAAGCGCTTGCTGATTACGCAGATTTAATCAACTACTTGCAGGGCGGCTCGCTGCATCCTAAGTCGCCTGTTATTGCTTTTGGAGGTTAGTTTTTATTCTCCAAACTATCGAAATTTATTACGATCAAAAAATTTTTTTTTATCATTCGTCAGAGCTTTGATCAAGAATGTGTGTTCCTATTATATTTTTCAAGATACAAATTATCCAATCTATACTTTTGATATTATAAAGCTGAAGAGTTTGTTTGAACGCGCTAATCTCAGGAACTAGGTCCGATTTGAAAAATTCTTTCGGTGGTAGATAGCCCATTTATCGAGGAAGGCTATCCTCGATAGGCCTATATATCATCACGCTTAGACCAATAGCAACGGAGCAATGCGGGTAAAACCGCGGGGCACAGCTAGTTACAAATATTTGTAACGGTTGTGCTAAAATGCGTGTTAGGTACATATTGTTTAAATAGCACATAAATTAACGACTACATATTTGTGATTTTATATGAACATTGTTGTAGCTACGCGTCAATTGCATTTTAAATGAAATGCATGAGTATAAATTCTTTAGTTTATGCTCCATTCAAATATTTTTAACATGATAAAATATTGACTTTTATGTGAATTTGAGCTAAAAACTCCATACAATCTTTCCGTCTGTATACATATATTTTTTATTATTTTCTATAATTTCAATAGATACGTTCCATTGCCAAATGCCACTGATATAATTATTATTACATAAATTATAATTAATATTATAGACGAATCTAACGTCGAACCACAAATCGCATAGGTACTGTTTTGAAAAGCTTGCGAGTTGCTCTACTCATCTATTATAACCCAAAGGAGAAGTTAGTAAACTTTATATGTAAGCAGTAGATAATTTGTATAATTACTGAAATAATTTCAAAAATTGTTTCATAATTAGAAAACTAAGTTTTTCGGAAGTAGTATATTTACTATTTATAGGCGAATAGAATAGGCGAATGACGTCGATTTACGGAAACATGCTCCGCGTAGTATCTATCATAGGCTATGTTTGTAATATATTACAACTTACAGTTGGTGATGTAATATTGTTTCACACCCAACTAAATGGGTACGAAGGACCTAGTCATCGTATGATATTGTAAACAAATAAATCTATAATCCACAAATCCACATCTCAGGTTCGTACGGCGGCATGCTAGCAGCGTACTTCAGGATGAAATACCCTCACATAGTAGCTGGAGCCATCGCAGCATCAGCCCCCATCCACATGTACCCAGGCATGGTACCCTGCGACGTGTTCCATAGGATCGTGACCTCTAGCTTCAAGATCGCTGACGAGAAATGCGTGGACAATATACGACATTCTTGGGCTGTTGTCAGGTAAACGGGTTACGATGTGAAAAATACACAGACGGTAATGATAATTTAAATTTCTAACCTTTCACAAAAAATTTAATTGACTAAACATTGCATACGGTGAAATATGAATGGAAAACACAATATTTTTTATTGAAGAAAACAAAAGACATTGTTACCGGCATAAATTTCTCTTTCTAATAATGTGTGAGAATCGTTCTCTGAATCAATTTCATATTTACTTTATGAATGACGTCGCGCGTCGTCATTTTCGATATTCTTTATGGTTGGATATTGGTAACTAAGACAAAAAAAAAACCATAATGTACAATTTTCCAAGCAGATAATTCTCCAGAACTGTTTTGATCAAAATTCGTATATATGACACAGTTCAAAGTGCATCGCTTTTTTTAAAACTATCAGATCTTAGACTGTTCTTTATTAATATTGACTGTATCCTTTTCAGAAAATTTGCAGCAGCAGCAAACACAAGTGAATGGCTCCACAAGAAATGGAACCTCTGTGATCCAATCAAAGACGAAAAAGACATTAACATGTTGGTGGAATTCCTGCAGTCCATGTACGAAACTCTTGCGATGGTTAACTACCCTTTTGCATCGGATTTCCTCGTTTCCTTACCGGCTCAGCCTGTGAGGACTGTCTGTCAGTATTTGAACGAAACATTGACTGGGGAGAAATTGTTGGAAGTAAGTTGAAAGCTGTAATTCGTAAATAAGTAACATCACATTTTTCTAAATCGCGCATGTGTAATATTTTCTCTACAAACCTTTATACATAATTATTATGACTTCTATAACAAAATAATCTCGTCAATAATAACAAAGTGAAACAAATACCTATATTTCAATTAATATCAATTTAAAGGTCATTAATTTACTATATTTATTATTTTCTTACAGGGAATAGGAAAGGTGTTGCAAGTATTCACAAATTATGACGGCAAGGGTTCTTGCGTTGATTACAAGAAAGGTGACGATTATGGCAACCTTGACGCTGCGGGTTGGGACTTTCAGGTAAGATAAATCTAACTTGCTGTGCCCCATAGTGTCATGTTAATTTTAAGACATATACTATAACTGTATTACTTCAGAAAACTTCCACTTTAGGCACTTTGTGCATGCTATGATATATTTTTTCCCACTTTTGCAACAATTTTCTTTGGTGCGATCTAAGGGTTCATACGCACTATGCGGGTAGCCGCATTGCGGCTAGCCGTCCGGTTGACCGCAGGAATGAACCCTAAGTGTAATTTACTATTTAACCTGTCGCGAAATATGGAATATTCATAACGAAAAAAAAATCAATTAGAACCCATACTTCCTGAAATAAGCACTTTATACAAACTCGCCACCTTATTACATTACTATACATTAAGTAAGGTATTCGAGAAGTTAATTTTAAACCAATTGAGTAGTCATTTTGCATCTAATAATTTACTGCACACCAAACAATTTGGTTTCACAAAGGGGCGCTCAACCACAGATGCAGGAGTTGCACTTCTAACAAATATATATAAAGCATGGGAAAACTCAAAAAATGCTCTGGGGATATTTTGTGACCTCTCCAAGGCATTTGACTGCGTTGAACATTGTACTTTGTTACGTAAACTTAATCACTATGGAATTAAAGGAAAAGCCCAGAACCTCATAGCGTCATACCTGCATGATAGGATACAGACTGTAGTTGTTAATGGAGAACGTTCTAGCGGTGCGTCAATTAACATTGGTGTTCCACAGGGGTCAATTTTAGGTCCCTTCTTGTTCTTGGTATATATCAATGATCTTCCCTTTTATTTGCAGGATAGGTGTGAAATAGTTCTGTTTGCAGATGATACCTCATTAATTTTTAATGTGGATAGGCATGACCCAAATGTTGACGAAGTGAACAGTGCTCTTTTACACATATCTAAATGGTTTACTGCCAATAATTTATTATTAAATGCCAAAAAAACCACTTGTGTTGAATTTTTACTTCCTAATGTAAAAAAGTTGAACAGAGATATTACCTTGAACGGGGAGGTATTGCATCCTACTGAGTCTACTGTATTTCTAGGGTTAACATTGGACGAGAAACTACAGTGGGGAGCCCATGTCAACACCGCTGCAGGTAAGCTCAGTTCAGCTGCATATGCAGTCCGAAAAATAAGGCATCTCACCGATGAAGATACAGCTAGATTGGTTTATTTCAGCTACTTTCATAGCATTATGTCCTATGGAATTCTACTGTGGGGCAAGGCTGCAGATATAGAAACTATATTTATCTTACAGAAAAGAGCCATTCGCTCTATATATAATTTACGTGCTCGGGACTCACTAAGAGATCATTTTAAGAATACTGGTATCCTTACTGTACCATCACAGTATATATTTAATAATATTTTGCATGTACACAAAAGCTCCGACTTGCACACAAGAGTAGGAGATAGACACGATTATGGCACAAGGAACAGGAATAGAATTGAAATGCCATTTTTCCGATTAGCTAAAGTTAAAAATTCATTTATGGGTCAAGGTATACGCTTATATAATAGAATTCCTCACAATATTAAAGAGTATAGTAGTTCTAAATTTAAAACTTATATAAAAAATGTACTAGTTCAGAGAGCGTACTACAGTATTCAGGAATATATAGACGATAAAGACCCATGGAGGGTTATCGCGTAAAAACCACAGGACAGTTCTTTGGCATATTATGATATATTATTATGTAGTTAGATATAAGTTACATATTATGTAATATTGACATGATTTAAAAGAGCAACTATGGAGTTTCTTGCCGATTCTTCTCCGTAGATACTGCTTTCCGAATCGGTGGTAAATGTTAAAAATACTTATAAATGTAATGACGATTCGAAAGTGCTACTAAATAGTAGTCTAATTGAATAAATGAATGTTTGAGTTTGAGTTTGAGTTTGAGTATAGATTTTTTATCAGAATATCGTTCGCAAACATTACTTATTAGTTATTTTGAATTACACCACAGGCCTGCACAGAAATGGTGATGCCAATGTGCACAACTGGCAAGGACGACATGTTCGAACCATCGCCATGGAACTTTACGCAGTACTCCGAGGAGTGTCACAGGAAATACAACGTGTACCCGCGACCAGATGGCGCTGGTGTCGAGTATGGAGGCGATAGGCTACATGCCGCCTCCAATATTGTGTTCAGTAACGGTTTACTTGATCCGTGGGCGGGAGGTGAGGAAAATATTAATATGTTTCTGAACGATTGATAGTTTTAAAAGCTTATAAAAAAGTAGGTTTATGTATTTGATATTTTTGTCTATATTGCCTTTTTAAAAATTAGTGAAACAATTTACTGAGTTTTGTTATTGTGTTTGTAAGGATTATTAAAATATAAGCTCAAAATAAACTAGTCAAATATCCATACGTACTTCAGCGCAATTCGTACTAAAACTTAGTAGATTATATAAAAGAGACACATTCTTTACATACATAGGTAGAGATTGTCTAATCTAAAAATGAACGCCCCTCCACTGTGTTTACGCTCACATTCAAAGTACGTGTATAGACGCAATACACACAAATTGGTCTGCCTCATTGGTCGTTCAGTCCTCCAGTCCCGTCCATGCCCGAACGACAGGACCAGTTGGCCAACTAGTGCAAAAATGACGCGATGCACGACAGAACGGACGTGTCATTCCGTACATAGCGCGCTCTCCCCGCCATACAATGCTAGGCACCTGAACTGATCGCCCGATTAGTTGACAAATCAGTGCGCGAGTGTCAAAGTTTGCAGTAGAATCGCCGCGCGCACACATATAAAGTGGTTCAATAATTATTTGTCCTCACACATTGAAACAATTAAGTTTAGTGGAGGGGCGTTCATTTTTAGATTAGACAATCTCTATATAAATTATTGAAGCCTCTTTCATTAATAATTATAAAATTGGGCAATTGTGGTATTTAAAAACATTTTGTCTGTTACAGGTGGCATTTTGAACAGCATCAGCAAATCAGTGACAGCAGTAGTGATCATTGACGCAGCGCATCACTTGGACCTCATGCCAAGCACTCCTCAAGATCCGCAATCAGTTATTGCCGCCAGGAATATCCATAAGCAGAACATAGACAAATGGATCAGAGAGTTCAGACAAGAGAGGAAGAACAAACAATAGACAATAAATACTTTTTCAGTTTTTTAATCTTGTTTTATTTCGTATCTCTGCACCGCTCCTTGCGCATTTAGCATAACCCTAGGAATCATATAATATTGTATCTATTATAGTAGAGCCATTTTAATAGGCAACATTTGACAGTTCAGCAAAATTCAACTACGTAACCTAGTAACGACGACATAGAATAACATGATATTTCGTTTTGTTAGAACTGCACATTTGCTTAACTTTTTTCAATTACGATTACATATTTATAATAATAATCACGAGTGCCGCGCGACACTTGAGTGTTTACTCTTTGCTTGAGTGTGAGCGCACGTATTTGTTCCGGTGTGTAAATCTCAATTAATTTATTCTCGGTTTCGAACGTTCCGTGAGCTAACAATGGACGGGGTCGCCCAGCGGCCTCGTACCTACAGTACGCGCAGCGACATAAGTGCGGAGGGTTTTGATAGTGCGGTAATTATGGATATAACAAGTTTACAGACTCCCAGACCTGAGAAACGACCAAGAAATGAAAGTGACGAACAGGAGAATTTGGTTTCGGAGGAGGATGAAGAATATAAATTGGTACAAAGCAGGAAAAGTAAAAGGCTTTTGCGTCAGGATTCTGGCGAAAAAAGGAATTTAATTACACAAGACATTAACACCTGTATTGAAGTATGTATATCTTCGGAAAAGCCACTCCCAAAAAGAATCGGTTTTGCAAAATTACTTAAAGAGTTAAATATAACAACAATTCTTAACATAAAGTATAAAACCCCATATAAAATCATCATGAACGTCGAGAATAGGGAGATAGCTGAAAAATTGATAAATTCCAAAAAAATGAAAGAGCTAGGATATCGCTGTCGTATAACTACCGAAGTAAGTCTCACTTTTGGAGTTGTTAAATATATCGAATTAGAGATGAAAGAAGAGGATTTGCAAAAAACCTTCCAGAGTGACTATGAAATTGTGTCAATAAAAAGACTAAAGAGGCTTAACGAGGAGAAGCAATGGGTTGATAGCGAGACAGTACGCTTTTGTTTTAAAAGTGCAGTTTTACCTAAATATGTACTTGGATGTGAATGTCGATTTGAAGTCGAACCGTATACGTTTCCAGTATCGCAATGCTCAAACTGCTGGAAGTTCGGGCACTTGAATCGGTCTTGTCCAAAGAAAAAACTTACTTGTCCAATGTGCACTGGTGACCACAAGGATTGTGACACTCAAACTTATCGCTGTATAAATTGTGGAGGAGATCACCCATCATTCTTCAAAAAATGTCCGTCTTTCATCAAAGAAAAGGAGATAAGAAGTCTTATGTGCAAAAATAATTACACATACAAAGTAGCTTTAAATAAATATCTAGAACAAGAAAAAGATAGTGAAAAATACAAAAAGAGTCTGAACGAGCATTTCTTGCATAATTCTGAACAACCGCTCAAGACTTTTGATACTGATATGGTGGAAGAGGAAATAAATAAAATGATGGATAGTGACAGCGAATCTGAGGTTAGTTACGTCAGTTATACAGAAGAAGTTAGCTACGCAGACATTGTCCGTAATAGTAATAAAAGTAAGACACTAAAGAAAAAGGAATCAAGAAAGAAACGACTGAAAAACGTAGTCAGAGAAAATCAGTTACTTCATTCGCAAGAGGTAGATACAATGCCTCAAAGAGAAGAAAGTTATCTTGAAAATAAAGAACTACAAGAAGATAGAGAGAAACGAGCTAGAAAGAAAAATTTGGATAGGGAAAGGCTTAATGAGTCTATATTTATTTATTTATTTATTTATTTATTTATTTATATTTGGGAAACAAACAATACAATATATCATATAAACAAGAGATAACAAACCATACACATATCAGTAAAGTTTCCACTAAAAATTTAAATTCTTAAAAACAAATACACATTCAGTCACAAACAGTCTACTTGTGGATACAAATAATTATAGAAATAACAAGCATGAATACAATTCAAATATCTCAGTTAGTTACTATTGCATTTATTTCGAACTTTGGTTTTGTACGATTTGAATTTTTCGTTAAATAAATCAAGGTCACTAAAATTATTATTATAATTATGACAAACACGGTATAAATATGTATTTCTAGCAAATTTGGATTTAAATTTAGGTAATGCAAATAGGGCTTTGTCACGAGAGCATATACGCGGACATCGTAAGAGTAAATTGCCTAGAAGAAAAGAAGAATCGACGCTATTATTAAGTATCTTATATAAGAATACCTGGTCTCTTTCATGTCGACGATTTATCAAAGGAAGCACTTCCGGAATGGGACCAGACTGTTTAGCTCGTTTATAATTCAAATGTTTGATAAATTTATTTTGAATGTGTTCAATATTATTTATGTAGATATTATATTGAGGATTCCAGGCTGTAGAAGCATATTCCAATATAGTTCGTACGAACGAGTTATACAAAAGAATTAAAGTTGAACACATTTTAAACTCCCTACCAACTCTTAAGACAAAACCAAGCATTTGATACGCTTTGGCTGTAATAAAATTAATATGGGCTGAAAAAGTTAACTTATAATCTAAGAGGACACCTAAATCTTTTACTTCAGTCAACCTAGTCAGCGATGTTCCATTCAAAGAGTAATCGAACAATATAGGCTTAATTTTTCTAGTAAAAGTAATAACGTTGCATTTATTCACATTTAAGAGCAGGGAATTCACAGAACAGTAACGACACAAGTTAAGAAGATCCTCCTGTAGTAAAGAGCAATCACGTTGATCTTTGATCACTCTAAATATTTTCATGTCATCCGCATAAAGTAAGATATTACAGTGTCTAAACTGACAAATAACATCATTTATAAATATATTGAACAGCAGAGGACCTAGGTGAGAACCTTGAGGTACTCCAGAGGTAACTGGAATGAAGGAAGAACAATGACCTTTTATATTAACAGCTTGGCTACGTTCTCTGAGGTATGATTCCAGCCAACGTAGGAGATCGCCATGTATACCGGCCACCCGAAGTTTGTGAATTAATAACGAATGGGAGATTTTATCAAATGCCTTCGAGTAGTCGGTATAAACCACATCCACCTGTCCACCCCGGTCCATAGCACAAGCCACATTATGAAGAAATTCACACAAATTAGACTCTGTGGATCGTCGGTCAATAAAGCCATGCTGCTGTTCAATAATAACTGGTCTGATATGTGGAAATATAGCATCATAAACAACTTTCTCAAATAATTTCGCGATCGTATTTAATTTTGAAATAGGCCGATAATTTTTGATATTATGTTTATTATATGGGATAATAATTTATTATATGTATATGGGATAAAATTCAAAGTATTTTTTTTACAGACACAACAAATTTGGAACAAAAGTTTGTTAAAATAGTTAAATTAGTACTAGATGCATTTAAGACATTTATTTTAAAAACTGTAAGTAGCTGCGATACGCTTAGAAATTTTATAAGTTTGTTTAATAATAATGGACAGTAATAGTCATAATATATATATTAGTGCTGGGCGAGGTTCTGGGGGGTCTATTGACCGACATCTATGCATTGCTCAATGGAACTCCCAGAGCTTATTTCCAAAAAGACAAGATCTCGAATTACTTTTAAACCGGGAGAAAATTAGCATATGTTTAGTAAGCGAAACTTGGTTTAATTCAGACGCTGTAATTAATATACGCAATTATAATATTTTTAGAAGAGACAGAAATGATGGCTATGGAGGAGTTGCTATTATTGTCCATCGTTCTATACTTATCCAGCCCTTTCCTATAATAACCAGGAATTCTGGGATAGAGGTTATTGGTATTAAAATACTAAATTGTAAGCAGTTAAAGTTTATCGCCTCTGTATATTGTTCACCGTCTGTAAGGACCTCACAATGTGATTGGGATGATATTTTTTCTTTGAGTGTTGAAAAATCTATAATTGCTGGGGACTTCAATGCCCATCATACCAATTGGTCGAATCGAAACAATACAAGAGGCCTTCAATTGTTCGATGCTTCTTCCGATTTTAATTATGTTGCATTAAATTCTGGTGAGCCAACTAGAATTAGATTAAGTAATGGTAGTCTGCAGGAAAGCGCACCCGACGTAACATTCGTTTCAACTGATATAGCTGTGTTTTGCAAGTGGAGTGTCTCAAAAGAGACCTTAGGCAGTGATCACATAATAATTAAAACCCTCTTAACATATAGTGATGATGGTGGTAGTATAATTAAACGTCGTAATTTTAAGAAAGCGGACTGGAATATATTTCGATCTACTTTTAGCGAATGTTTTTCTGAAAATTGTATAGTGTTAGATAGTGATAACATTCAATCAGTATACGATAAATTTATAGAAAACATTAATTATGCGGCCAATGAAAGTATACCCTTTTTTAAAATTGATACATTAGATCAATCAAAAAATTTTAGACCCAAACACTATTGGTGTGCAACTATATCCCACGCCATAGCCAAACGACGTCTAGCTTTAAAGACCTTCAGACGTAATCCTACACCTGATAACTTTGATAGACTTTCAGAGTGTATTTCTGAAGCTCAAAAAGTAACTAGACAGGTAAAAGCTAAAAATTGGCAGAGTTTCTGTGATAGTCTCGATCAAACCACAAACTCTTCGGATATGTGGAGAAAGATGCGCTGGATGAAAGGTATGCGAACTACTTCATTTCAGGCTTCCGATGACCAAAAAGAGCAGTTACTATGTTCACTAGCACCTGATTTCGTTTTGCCCTCACATTTAACGTTTAAATCTAATAACTGTGAGCTAGAAAGTGAATTTAGCTTTGCAGAACTTTCCAAGTGCCTGAAAAAGAAAGACAGTTCGCCTGGCACTGACGATATATCTTATTCTATGGTTTATAATCTGCCTGTGGCGGGAAAGTACCACCTCCTTAATATATATAACTGTGTTCTTAAGAGTGCAGTGATACCGGATCAATGGCGCGATATCAAAATAGTTCCCATTCCTAAACAAAATATCAATAATCAGGCCCCCCCTAAATTCAGACCGATTTCCTTGATGTCATGTGTTTGCAAGATATTTCACGCTATGCTAGCTAAGCGCCTCGAATGCTTCGTAGAGAGGAACAAAATTTTGCAACCTTCCACTTCAGGATTTCGTAGAGGTCAATCTAGTATAGACTGTATTGTACGCCTTGTATCGGAAATTCAAACCGGTTTTTCTAAGTATACTCCGACATTAGCTTGCTTTCTGGATATTGATAGTGCATATAATAACGTCTTAGTTGACCAGCTTGCTATAATATTAGATGAACTGCATGTTGGAACAAAAGTGTGTAACTATTTATACACGTTCCTCAAAGTAAGACATTTAAAAATTTATGGCGCAACTAATAACTCCACTGATGCTAAAATTCGGTGGACCGGAAAAGGCTTAGCACAAGGCGACCCGATATCCCCCCTTTTATTTAATATAGCCACCTCTCAACTATATAGATCCCTAGATAGCAACATGCGTAGTTTACAATATGCTGACGATTTTGTATTTTATATACAAAATAAAGATTGTAATTTTAGGGCTTTAAAAATGTCTCAATGCATTAATTCAATTTCATTAGCTTTGGCTCAAATTGGTTTAGACATCTCATTGGTAAAAACACAGTTATGTTTATTTAGTAAAGCAAGAAGACGTGAACAAGTATCGATTGTGATTAATAATAATTTAATACCATTTGTTAACTGTGTAAAATATCTGGGGGTATGGCTAGATAGCTCATTATTATGGAATCTCCATATAAATGAGCTTCAAGCTAAGACTCTTAGATTTCTTAATATTTTAAAAGTGCTAGCAAGTTCGTCCTGGGGAGTACATCCCATACACCTTCGTAGGATTTATATATCGTTGATAAGGAGTAGACTGGATTATTCTAGCTTCGTTTATGACTGTGCTGCTAAAACTCATTTATTAAAATTAGACCGTGTTCAAAATGCTGCCCTTCGCGTTGTAGGTGGCTACATTAAAACCACCCCCATTCATGTGATGGAATATGACTTGTGCATTCCGCCCCTTTTTTTACGAAGAAAGTACTTAGCTTATAAGTTTTGCCTTAAAGCCCAATCAATGTCAGGTAATATAACGTTAACTTTTGTAAACAATTTATCACAACAAATTAACACACTATATTTTCGGAGAAAGAAAAAACCTCTGCTGGCTACTGTTTACAACGAGACCGTAAAAGAAAAAATAAATACTTGCTCTTCTTTAAATATTTATAATTTAAGTATGTGGGTTTCAAATTTTAACGTTGATAACATACAAACCACAATAGATAATATTATAGCATCCAAAAACAGTTACAACAAACAAATACTCAAATGTAATACATTATTAACTTTGTTCAATAAATATGAAGGTTGGGTTAAACTGTACACGGACGGTTCGCAGACGCAAGATGGTCGCGGTGCTGCTTTCTATGATCCCAGTCACAATGTGAGGCAGTCATATAAGATTGTCAATGTGTCTCAGCATTCAATAATGTTTGTGGAACTCTTTGCGATCTCTGAAGCGCTCTCTTATGCTATTGGTGCTGGATATGAAAAGGTGGTTATTTTATCTGATAGTAGAAGTGCCTTACAACATATAGCTCGATGTGCTTCTGGAAACAGAGGCGCAGCGATAGCTTATGCAGTTATCAATAAAATATTGGCACTGATCGCTGGAAGAAGGTCAGTTGTGTTACAATGGGTTCCATCTCATGTTGGGATCCGTGGTAATGAGGTGGTGGATCATATGGCAAGGGATGCAATTTTAAATGGTACCGAAGTTTATATTACACCCGAATATTCAGAAGTCTTAGTTAAATATAGGGAGCGTATTCTCCTAGACTGGAAGGAATGGTTTGATGTAGTTGCTAAACAGAAAGGCATCTGGTTTCGCACTATGCAATGTGAGCCACCACGCATTCCATGGTTTGCTAATACTAGAATAGACAGGAAGTTAATTGTTATTGCCCATAGGTTGCGGTCCGGACACATGCCATTAAACAACTTCAAATATTTAATGAAAAAAAGAGCTAACGCGAACTGCGACGTGTGTGGTATATTAGATGATGTACATCACTTTCTCATGGAATGTGTACGGACTGCACCTATGAGGCAAGAATTATATAGGAAATTTAATGTGTGTCCGACCGATGTGGGTATGTTTCAGACCATTTTATCTGCACCTAATACGGAGGCGGCTAGGATGGTCTGCATATTCACACGACGGATATTAGTAGGCTAGTTAAGTTAAACTTATAGCATATACTATGGGACTGACATAGTCATCGCTGACTCAAAGTCCCTAAATTAAATTAGAATAAAAAAAAAAAAAAAAAAAAAAAAAAATAATAATAATAATGACCGATGCAACTAATTTTAGGATTTGATTTTACTGATAAACCATTCTAAACATAATAAACATTTTCTTATTTAAAGAACTGACGTCGCTACAATTTTGTGTCAATAAACCTTTTTTCTTTTTAAATACCAGAGACGTTACTCTAAAAATCGAAATCTGACATCTAGAATCGAATGCATTGATTACTTGGGAATAAAAATCATCATAAATTATTATTGACATGTGTTTCAAGTTCGATTGACAAATGTTTAAAGTCCGTATCGATTAATTCGCTTTAATCGATGTTTTTAAGCAGATTACCACCCTATGAAGATAAAATTGATAGACGTCAAATGTTGCCTATTAAATTGGCTCAACTATAATATATAAGATTGTGATATAAGAGAAAAAAATATTGAAATACTAGCTGCCTCTCGCGGTTTCGCCCGCGTAGATGAGTTTTTCCATGTCCTAATCAAGTAATACAGTGAAAATCGGAAAACTTGCTCTTTTGGTATATGTACCGTGTATACTTCCATGTGCAATGAGTAAAAAGTGGTTATGTACAAACAGACAATTTAATTATTATTTGTCAATATGCGAAAGTTTGTGAGGATTTTTGTTTTACTCTTTCACGAAATACCACTGTACGGATTTGAAGTACAGTAATATATGTTATACTTTATTATACGCATGAGCTAAGTGAGCTATAGAAATACATTTGGTATTATTAGCAGTTTCGTCCGCGGGTAAAACCGCGCGGCACAGCTAGTATAAAATAACGTTTCCGAACTGTAGATGTCAATTTGACAGTGATTTGACAGTTTATAGGTTATCAATCTGTCAGTGTAAACTGTAAATACTAAATCGAATTTCGTTTTCAAAATAGAGTTGTTTATTTTTAAGTGATGTTTATTTTAATTTTATAACAAGAACGATGGGTCCCACTTGCAAATATTGCAATCAACCAGAGGATAAACAAATCCGACCAGGTCTTATATGCGAGGCGTGCATTTGTTTCGTACATTTATCATGTTTAAAAAGTGCAGGAACGCCGGGGGACTTTGATGGCGATGTATTCTTTGAATTCACATGTGCAGACTGTTCACCTAGTAAAGAAGAGTGTTTCAATCGTAATAGAATTCTGTGGTGAGTGTCGAGTCTGTAATTGTTTGATTCTTTTAACTTTTTGGTGGAAAAGATAGTCTTAGTTAACAGTAAAAGAGTCGTGCTTGTAATGTATTGGATCACGATTCACCAGTATTCTACTGAGAAACTTCTTTTAAGTGAAATTTTAGATGATTTCAACACTTTTAAATATTTGACATTCCATTTTCTGTGGAGTATGTTAATATTAATCACACTTAAAAATTGTAACATAAAGATGTTAAGTAAATAGAACTAGATAATTCAAAAAATATGAAAATGAATGTAGTATTTATCATAATAAAATTGTTTTCAGGGTAAATGTAATCCTGCTAACACTATACCACCTCAGCAAGCACATGAGTGGCATCAGCAACCATGGCTACTTCCACTATAAGACACACATCTGTTCCTTCATTGATAGATATTGGGTTCTACTCTTTGGAGCTAAATGGTAAGTTTTGTGAGTAAGATTTATTGAACACAAAGCTAAAAAAAGAAAAGGAGAAAGATAGAGCATTTGTTTGTACAAGTAAGAAATATTTAAATTCAAAATAATATAAAAAGAACTTAAAACTAAAGATGTTTAAAATTAATTGCTGTTTTTTGCCTTAAAAAAATTGAAGAAGAAAAGTATCATATTAACTGAAGCTGAAGAAAATTTATACGATAAGGTTTTTACTTCTTATCTATTTCACTTATAATTTTAATTTACAATGAACATATTACAATGTCACAAATTAAAATTTAACACAAAAATGAATGTCAGTTCGATTCAAACTTAATGGCGGTTCAGAAGTTAGGTTAGGTACAAGTGTGAGTGCGGGTGTGCACAGGTCCCTTAATGTCCTGCTAATACCTAAAATTGTTTTCTGCGCATTGTATCGTACGATGTTCCAAGCCGCCATTAAGCTTGCATCATACGGTACTATGTAAAACATAACAATTTACACAACTATAAGTACCCAAAAATTACAGTAAACAGAAGAAAAACTGGATAGGCACAATCGCAGGTGCGCTATCAAGCTACAGCAACCTGCTCGTCCAGTCTGGTTCTGTACAGCTTGGTGAAACCGGCTGGTGGAAGCTAAAACATGACTTCACACCAGCCGTCGCTACTCATATATGTAAGTACTAGCTGCTCCGCGCCGTTTCACCCCCGTGGCTCCACCCCTGTTGGTCGTAGCGTGATAATATATAGCCTATAACCTTCCTCGATAAATGGGCTATCTAACACCGAAAGAATTTTTCAAATCGGACCAGTAGTTCCCGAGATTAGCGCGTTCAAACAAACAAACAAACTCTTCAGCTTTATAATATTAGTATAGATTAGTTTAATAAGAATGTCATGCTCTGGAAGGAATATGTGTTCTAGTATTTTTCATTGCTGTTAGCTTTAGTTTGTATTCATTTTTTACAAATCCTACTAATATTATAAATGCGAAAGTTTGTGAGGATGGATGTGTGTATTGTGTATGTTTGTTACTCTTTCACGCAAATACTACTGAACCGATTACAATGAAATTTAGCACACACATAGAGGGTAACTTGGATTAACACATAGGATGGGTTTTATCCCGGAAATCCCACGGAAACGGGAACTAAGTGGGTTTTTATTTGAAAACGTGGGCGAAGCTGCGGGCGGAAAGCTTATTATGATAAAGTTAACAAGAAACTGAAAGAAAAATAAAAATAAATAAATAAAACAATATTTATAAAATATATTTATATTTCTCTTCGTTCAAAACCAGCAGTATTATCGATTTCTTTTCAAATAACCGTAAGCATTTTAAACCTATGAAGCATAGAATTACAAATACTTTTCAAAATTTTCAGTACAAGAGATATCTCGCGACAAACCAAAGGGAAGACTGAAGAACCTCACTACCATACAAGATAGAGAACTCTTCATAGAAAAGGTCACTGAAATGGGTAAGATATTTAGTATTTAGCCAACTAAGTGTTTCCGCTTCATTTGGGGAAAGAAAATTAAAAATTAGTCCATTCTACTGAGTCTTAACTATATCAATACACAAAATCATACAATAAAATTACTCTGTTTCAACGTGAAAGAAAGACAAACCAACACTTTAGCATTTATAATATTACTAGATTTCCGCCTTCCATTTATAATATTATTAGATTTTCGCCCGCGTTTTCTAAGGAAAACCCGCATGGTTCCCGTTCCCGTGGGATTTCCGGGATAAAACCTATCCTGTGTCATCCTGTGTAATGTGTGTATGTGTTAATCCAAGTTACCCTCTATATGTGTGCTAAATTTCATTGTAATCGGTTCAGTAGTATTTGCGTGAAAGAGTAACAAACACACACACATCCTCACAAACTTTCGCATCACTACATACTAGTATAAAACAAAGTCGCTTTCTCTGTCCCTATGTCCCTTTGTACGCTTAAATCTTTGAAACTACGCAACGGATTTCGATGCGGTTTTTTTTAATAGATAGAGTGATTCAAGAGGAAGGTTTATATGTATAATAACATCCATTAAATAGTGGAGAAGTAGGTACTGTTTTTTTCGAGGTTTCCAATGTGATGTCGTAAAAAATTACATTTTTTCCGCGTACATTGAAAACGCAGGCTGAACCCTACGAGTTTTATCAAAATAATGTACTAAGTATTATACACACTGAAAAGGTCTACAGAAAAGTCCGCGATGGTATATGTCTATCTCTTATGGATAACCCACAATAACTTTTTTTTGTCATTTACTTTTTACGACAAATAATGGCTAATTTTCGAAGCGATTTTAACCTATACAGCATTAATCCTTAACCAATTAAATACCTTGAATACATTGTTCATTTAATATAGATCTATATGGCCCTTTACACCGTATGATTTAAGTGAATATTTTCGAAGATATTACAGATTTAAAAATTGCGGGACGTAGCGTTTGCGGCGGTACCGCGGCCGTCCGGTGCGTGTCGCTATGTTTTTATATATATTTACAACGTTTACAGTTTTTCTGTAGTGTATTTAGTATCAGCATTGCACCCGTGCGAAGCCGGGGCGGGTCGCTAGTTTATAATATGAGTAGGATAGGATGATTATGATATTAATATAAGTGTTGTCTAGTTTTTCAACATATTTTATGGTTGAAGATTCCCAAAATTTATGTCGTCCTTTTTGCTTGTAAATGGTAAAAATAAATACTCCATACAATGTTGATGTTCATAAGAATTTTCTGGAGAATATCATTATAGCTTACTTTTACTTTTTAGCCTCTATATTAAGATGTCATTTAAAAATGTAATCAATATGTATCTTTTACTAGGTTACAAAGATCTTCTAGCAAATGAGGAAGAGGATTTAAAGCCAATATTAAATCCAACGCCGGCCAAAAAACGTCGCTTGGAGTTCGAAGAGACGTCCAGCATCTCACACGAAACATTCGATACTGATATCAAGTTGGTAACTTTTAAATTTAATGAAGGTTTACATATATCTTCTATTTAAGTTTTTTTTGGACTGAAACTTCTTGAGTCGCGTTGAGACTAAAATTTCAAAGTCGCGTCACGTCATGGTATAAGGCGACAATTTTAGTATCTTTGAATATTGCCAAAGAAGTTTAACTTCTGACACGTGTGCTCGGCACACTCGGTCTTTGTATTCATTACATTTCTTGACGTAATTGAAGATTGTATTTTTTTGGAGCTTTTTACAGTCAAATGTGAATTAAAAAAACAATTTTATAGTGAACTAGAGGACCGCCCCGGCTTCGCCCGTGCTACATATTTCGCAATAAAAGGTAGCCTATGTCCTTTCTCGGGTATCAAAATATCTGTAGGTATACCAAATTTCATGCAAATTGGTTCAGTAGTTTAGGCGTGATTGAGTACCAGACAGACAGACAGAGTTACTTTCGCATTTATAATATTAGTCCATACTAATCCATATGTATAAGAATATTTGATATCATAATTTCACAGAAAAGAGAAGATAACACATATCAAAGAGGAGTTAGAAGAAGTTTATGATACGTCGGTAGCGAGTTTCTCTTCAAAGGACAATTATTCTGACATAGAAAATAATTTTCGAGGTTTTGAGTACGCACCAACAAGTCAATTGTTGCCAGTAAGCTATTATTATTTATTAATGAAAATAAAAAATAATTTTAAAGTGAAACTTCTTTACGTTAAGAGTAAAATTTCAAGGTCACGTCATGGCAATACCGTCACGTCAAAGAGCGTATACGCATTATGCGGGTAACCGCATTGCGGGTAGCCGTCCGGCTGACCGCAAGCACAATTATGTACGTAATATTCATTTCTATGCGCACTGCGATGCGGCTACCGCAGACCGCACAGTGCGCATAGAAATGAATATTACGTACATAATTGTGCTTGCGGTCAGCCGGACGGCTACCCGCAATGCGGTTACCCGCATAGTGCGTATACGCTCAAAGAGTAAGGCGACGATTTTGGTATCTTTAAATCTTGTCAAAGAAGTTTCACTTCTGATACGTGTGCTCGGCATACACACTCTTTTTATATAAAAAAAAATCCAAATTAATATTTTTTGATAAATAGAAAGGACTAAAAATACTCGTACACCCTTTTACAGAGTGATTCCTCAAGCGTGCACTCTTACAAGCACTCTTTTCAATACGACTCCGACTCCCACAGCTCCCACAAAGATCTCACTGATACAGAAAAGAAGGAAAAGGAAAAGAAACCAAAAGAAAAACCATACACAAGACGGGAGAATTTATTCTCCAAAGAATTAAACTCTATAGACATGCCATGGTTAGAAGTGGGAGAAATTAAGGAGGTGGGAGTTAAAAAGGAAGTGGTGGGGATGACGGAATACGAAGAAATGCAGTTGCTAAAAAATGTGGAGAATTTAATAGTGAAAGTTAGGGATGTGGAAAAAAGGGCTTATTTGTGCAGGATGAGGGCTAAATTGGCGCTCCGGAGGTTAAAGAGGCATAAACACTTGCCAATTTTCGATTTGGATAAGTGAGTATGTACAGAAAATTTAAGGGTAGAAAATAATTATGTCTGAGATGGAATTTGAGATTATCAGCTTTACTGTCACATGCTCTTGACTAATTACTTGATAAATCACGAACTCAATTTAATGTTAGAATTTGTTACAATGTGTCTGAGCAAAAATTTAAAATTATCGACCCTCAATTATACATTTCGGAAAATTTATACATTACAAATGTAAAAACTCTTTTATTTTTCTAGAACTGTTAGAATATTGGGAGGTTACATAATAGAGGATCGACAAACCATCACAAACCCAGAGAGAGTGCTTGATCGGTTCCAGAGATCGGTATGTACCAACATAATATTTCAATTTCATTATATTTATTTTTCTTTCTTGCTTACAATATAATAATTTTCTATGTAACGAGCAGGTGTCTGCAATTTATCTTAATCAGTCAAACTTAATAAAAGATCTATTTTTAAAGCAATACTCAGCAGATAAATATATATAAATCTACCTATAGAAGGATATAATAACCCTAGATAATTAAATTGAAAAATAACGAAACTTTCTCTATTTTTCCACATCGCACAGTATCTGCTAGACAACCTGAGCGGCACGGTAGCAAGCACGAACTACGGCACAGTGCTGCTATCGAACATCGAACCCACGCCCTTCCGGTCCGCGTACTCGGGCGCCACGCTGCGGCCCTACATCCGCCGAGACGCGGAGACTTCGCCCCTCTGGTTGACGCTCATGGACGAGCTATTGCGGAAAACGCATCGGTAAGTTGATGGCAACACTAAGCAAACAGAAACATGAACACGCAACACAAGATGACACACGTAATACAATACGTCACACTCCACTTCACACGCAACACAGCACGTCATACACGCAACAAAATACGTGTACCACATCACTTCACACGCATCACAACTTGACACACGCAGTATAACACGACACACACAATCTTAATATATATAAATCTCGTGTCACAATGTTTGTCCTCAATGGACTCCTAAACCACTTAACCGATTATAATAAAATTCGCACACCATGTGCAGTTCGATCCAACCTGAGAGATAGGATAGTTTTTATGAAAAAAACGTAAACATGTAGGTACCAATGGCGAAGCCGGGGCGAACCGCTAGTATTATAATAAAACACACGATACACGCATCACAACACGAGTCACGAAACATAATACGACACTCGCAACACCACATCATCATCATCATCATTATATGGCGATAGTTATTTTTTTTTATAATCGGTATTTTTCCCACTATAGTCACGAGCCGGACTACTCCCCCCCACCGCGCAGCACCATCGACTACTCGTACGTGCGGCCGCAACACATCGCTGCGGTTAATAGATTGTGCGCACAGTACTTTTGGCCGGGGATTGACTGTGAGTTTTTTACTGATTTTTAATGTTTGTTCCTGTATAGCATTGCATTGTGACTATATAGCACTTATATTTTATGTGAAAAATAGAATAAATTGTAACAAATCACTTTTATTATGGGTTTGCTCCAGTGTGTGCTGCAGGGCGCTGTTTAAGAAAGTATTTTGTTGAAGTGAAACTTCTTTATCGGGGTTGGAAAAAAATTTAGTGTACCTAACACTTTTTCGTTACGCGTGATATTTTTGCGTTACGCGTAACGCGTAACGTTACGTGGTAACTCTTGATTCGACGTATTTCTGTAAAGTTGCATATAGTAAATTATTTTTTGAAAAATAAGGTCATAAAGAAGTTTCACTTCTTACGTGTATACACTAGTACACGCACACTTTTTTTTTATATTTCCTACTTCTGCAATCTGCATCTAACGAGTGTTACTGTATAAAAAAAATACTACACATTTTTACAATTTTTTCCACTACACAGTAACAGAATCGCTCCAATACACTGAATTCAGTTGCGTTGTAACATACAAACGCATAGTGGTCGCATGCGCGTTCCTCGTACCGGACGTGGGCGCACAGCACGCGTACATATCGTTCGTACTTACACGGCCTGAGTGGAGGCGTGCGGGCATCGCTAGCTTCATGTTATACCATTTACTACAGGTAAGAGGGGAAAACTAGGCTTTTTTGGTGGGTAGAGTAGGTCTTTTGAAAAAAAATGTAAAAAATATGGAGGGGGGAGATTTTTTTGCGATTTTTTGTAGTAATTTCACAGTTGGTATGTGTGGGTGGGTTTTTAATGGGATAAATTTAAGATATGTTATGATATGCGTACATAATATCGTTCGTAGTCGTATTGAGTTTAAGTCGATACTACTTCATATTTTTATTTTCTATTCATAATTATCATTAAAATACTGATATGTGTAATTCAAGCTGTTGAGTCTTAAAAGTTTTGTAACAAATTCAAGTTTTATGCTTCATATTTACCAAAATCTAAATGAAGGAATAATTAACCCATATTATATTTTTCAGACATGCACAGGGCAAGATGTAACACTGCATGTGTCACCAACCAACCCAGCCATTTTCCTATACCAGAAGTTTGGTTTTAAGGTAAGTTATAAGATCACCAAGAACAATTACTATGTAATTTGGTAAATAATTTTTTTTTCAATCAAAATAAAATATTTTGTTATTTTTCAATTCTGAAATAATATAAAATGAAACAAAAACAACCATTTTATATAAAAATATTTATTTACATATTAGGCAAAGGCTTGCTTATGAATCCCTCCTCAATAAAATAATCGTAGATCTTTCTTGTTTTATTCACATCTATTTTAACTATTCTCCTTGCGTCCAGCAACCGAAGGAATCCTAGTTTATTGTTCTCAGCTATAAGTAGGTTTTTAATTTCCAAATATGTCCGTGGAGCCAAACGAACATGCGAACATAAGGTCTTCTCGTTCTCTGATAGCAGATGAAAGCTTGGCATATCTACAATGTCAAGAGGCATGGACGTCTTCCTATATTTTTTATTAGACACAGCACCACCATAGTAACCTATAACCAATTTATTCTTAACAGGCGACTGACTGTCGTATTTTTTCGACATGACGGAAGTAAAATGTTTTTGTTCTTTAGATGCTGCTTCGTTTTCTTTCTTCAAGTGTCTGTAAAGGCGAGCAGACTGCAGTGTCTTTATACCATTCTTGCGATATTCAATTAGTCGAGATATCTTTTGCAAATATGTTTCTTCTAAGCTCATGGACTCCATGAAGGCATCAAACTGCATGCCAGTCATAAATTGCATAAATGACAGCAGCCTCTCGGCTTTCACTCTAGTTATTGTTACATCAAACTTTTTTAACCACGACAGTAGTTTATTTGGCATAATTAAACCGTGGTTTTGTATTATTTTGTATCTTCGCTGCCTCTCTTTTAGGCGTGTGTTTAAAGCATTTGCCAAACTGACTTTTAAAGCATCCATACAATCATCTTCGTCATCAGAATAAGTGTCTTCTATATTGAAAATGTTTTCAGCATTTTGGTCATAACTTAGTTCAAACTCTGATCTGTATGCATTGTATCCAGCAAGGTGTTGGTCTCCAGGATTATTTCTAGGCGGGTTTGTACTTATTTCCATGCTGTATAAATATGGTATTGTGGGTTTCGGAAATAAAGACTGTTCTGTCTCTGGGAGTAGCTTAAGCTCGTCATATTGAACATTTTCGATGTAGTATTTCTTGTAGTGTTCCAGACATTCAAGTTTCGATCGCGTGTGTACACTTTTTGATATTTCTTCCCAATTTCCATAGCCGTATGTTGATAGTGCCGAAAGTAGTTTGCATTCTTCTTTTGCCGACCAGTTACAATTATCGAAAAGCGGGAAATCGTTTCTTCTGACTGCGTATTTGTGGTCACTTTTGTGTGGGCCGACTTCCTTGCCTGATGAGAAACACGGACAGCATAAATTTGTGTCACAGTCGCAGCATTCTATGTATGGCTCGTGTGCCGCCTCGCTGCAAGCGTCGCATTTCACTTGTAATATATCGTTTGACATGTTTGTTTGTTTACAGGTTGAAGAGCTAATTCAAGACTTTTACGAGAAGTACTACGACATCGACTACAAGGGCTGTCGGCATGCACTGTTTTTGAGACTAGTCAGATAATAAATATAAATAATGACATGCTTTTTGTTTTATTTTCACTTATTACTTAAATTATAAATACGAATGATCTGAAATCGATGTAGGTAAAGCTTTGCAAAAGTTGTTTTCTAAATTCTAAGAGATGTCAATGTCAATATGAACTGTCAAGTGTCAAAGTCCAAAATAATAAAACAAATATTCTCCAAAATGTTGCAACTTCATTATTTTATTAGGGCACGAAACGAACAATATTATTTATTTTTCTTGATCTCCTCGTATCAGATGTAAATTCTGTAGAATATACTTAATATATAAAATATTAAATAACTGGCCCATGACAAGAATTCATTTATTATCACTTTTTTTTATTATAATACCTACAAGGTCATTGAATTGATCTTTACATCGGTGATCGGACAATGAACGCTCTATAGCTATAAAATGTTTTAAAGCTCTATTGGGCTAAACGCACAGGCGTTCGGGAATGTTTTTTTAGAAACGAAAATAAGACAGGCAAACTTCGCATTTATCTTTTAAATAGTTTTTCAAAATTTTATTAGTTTCAAAATTTTGATCTTTCAACAAATCTCTCTACGTTTAGGAGGTTTACCAATTGATGCATATGTGCATAAATAAATATTTAGGCGCCTGTTAGTTTACATTAGCAGTTTAGCACCAAATGTTATTCTCTTTTCTCACATATGTACCTACTTAACTTTATGTCATTACATTGTTTTTAATTATTAAACTGTGAATCCATTGCTCATTCGTCATAAACATTAATAATTTTATAGGCATAACAATACGTAATACTTCCATTTACTTTCACATAATCATATCAAAACCTGTAAATATCGCTATGTGCAACGTACATTGCATTATTTATTAACAATATGCATGCAAGAACAACAGCAAACTTGCAATGGAGAGAAGCCGCGTTATACCAGCAAATAAACGTGAGAAATATAAAGGGTTATCGGCATTCGGTATTCTAGATTCAATTGAGCGGACACGTGAATGTCTCGCTTTTTCTTTGACCTACATCCCGTTTTATCGTAGTCACGTGTGCCTAATGTATATTGTATTTTGTATGCGATTCGTATGTATCATGAATAGTCTTCTTAATGAATTATTGACTATGCATTAAAGGCAGTAAATTAATTGTGGAATGGTTTTACAGTTACTGTCCATTTTTTATAATTCAGTTTCTCGTAATCACATATAAATTTAAGGGCAATACACAACTAAACTCAATAAACCTATTTTAATAATTCTACATTTACTTAGTAGGTACTGAGAGGTATATTTTTACAGTGCATACACGTCCTATTTTATAACAAAAGGTTTATACTGTGGGTTTATAACAGCCTGTGTGCGTAACATTCTGGTTTTCGGAATATGGTACTGTTATAGGAACTTATGCCATCATTAGCTTTAATGTTATGAATCATAATTAAGTAGGCAATCCATATCCCAGACCTTGGTCACGGTTCATTATTCAGAAATCTAGGTACCTACATACTTTTTATGTAAAAAATTTAAAATAATTCAAAATAATTTGGAAAATCCAAAAGTGCACGCCTCATATTTTTTTTTTAATAAATATTTATTAATTATTATTTTTGTTTATTTAATAACAATTAAACCACATCGAATCAGACCCTGAAAAATGAAAGGGTTCTATTCCTGAGCATACTCAAGCGTAAGAGAAAAAAAAAGACTCGATTAGTAAAGTATTTCGGTCGCTATCGTGTTAACAAGAAAAAGGATCCGCACATACAGACACACGGACGTCCAAGACAGAACTTTTTAAAACTGTTTTTTAACTAGTTTAAATAACAAAAACCGGCCAAGTGCGAGTCGGGCTCGCGCACAAAGGGTTCCGTAGCAGCAAATATAATAAATTACAGTTAAATCAACCTATCTCAAAAACTATAAGAGATACTTTGATCAAACCAAAAATCGTTGAAAGAGTTAATTAGCATGCATCACCTCTATTTTTTTTAGAATTTTATACCCCGTAGTTATAAAAATAGAGGAGGGGGGACATACTTTTTACGACTTTGAGAGCTGATATCTCAAAAACCGTTCACTTTAAGAAAAATGTTTTTTAGAAAACTTTATATCATTTTAAAAGACCTTTCCATTGATACCCCACACGGAACCCTAAAAATGACATCAAAAATATCATGAACGTTAAAAATAGTGTTTTTTTAGGGTTCCGTAGCCAAAATGGCAAAAACGGAACCCTTATAGTTTCGTCATGTCCGTCTGTCCGTCTGTCCGTCTGTCCGTCTGTCACAGCCGATTTACTCGGAAACTATAAGTACTACAGTGATGAAATTTGATGGGAATATGTGTTGTATGAACCGCTACAAAAATATGACACTAAATAGTAAAAAAAAGAATTGGGGGTGGGGCCCCCCATACATGTAACTGAGGGATGAAATTTTTTTTTTCGATGTACATACCCGTGTGGGGTATCAATGGAAAGGTCTTTTAAAATGATATAAAGTTTTCTAAAAAACATTTTTCTTAAAGTGAACGGTTTTTGAGATATCAGCTCTCAAAGTCGTAAAAAGTATGTCCCCCCCCCTCTATTTTTATAACTACGGGGTATAAAATTCTAAAAAAAATAGAGGTGATGCATGCTAATTAACTCTTTCAACGATTTTTGGTTTGATCAAAGTATCTCTTATAGTTTTTGAGATAGGTTGATTTAACTGTAATTTATTATATTTGCTGCTACGGAACCCTTTGTGCGCGAGCCCGACTCGCACTTGGCCGGTTTTATCTTAATATGTGTGTGTATGTATTATCTTACAAGTGCAATGTATGATACATAAAGACATTTTAAGTTTGAAAAATCAGATGTTTTGCGCGAAGTGACAGTAGTACCCACCTCAACGCTTCGCTTATGAGGCGTGCAATACACAAGCAAGGTGTGATAACACGTGCATGATAGGTACTTTACTAACTTTTGTGATTCTTATCTACCTATATTTCTATTGTAATTTATTGTATATCGCTCTTCGTAAAATAAATTAATATAATAAGAAATGTTGTAGTAAAAGCAAGCTACATAATAATACCTATACCTTATTTGTAGGTACATAGGTATACCTACTTAAAATCTTAAAACCAAATGAGCATAACGCGCAATTTAAACAATATTTTTGTTATACATAATCTTATAATATAGTTCCACCATTAATTAATCATCTCTCTTTATAAATTAAATGAACAAAAGTAGTAATAAAAATAATCGCGTTCAATTTTATTGCATTTGCTTTCTCTATAATATTTATATTTCACACAACATTGAACCTTATTGCAATTTGTGATCTGATTTTACGTAGATTGTTCTCATTGCAACTTTTTCTTTCCATTTTGACGTTGTTTTTATTTCCGTAGTTGCTATTGGATATTTTATAATTGTTTGCAACAATGCTATTGGTTTATTTTTTTGCGTCTCTTTAACGATTGGCTTAAATATTAAATCTTTGTTTGGGCACATAGAGAACAGACTTATAATACGTGCGACGTCACGCTTGAACTTTATAATGTGGCCATGTTTGAACAGTTGGAAATATATTTATCTCTTTCTATCTCAAGAGATTTTCAATGCTACCGTGTATTTTATCTCGTATATGCGTCGAGTGAAGGTCCCAGAATGTTCTAGACGTTTTAATGTATAAATTTTGGCGCGACGGCAGCGCTACGTTTCATTCATTTGTGAAGTAGATAGTGTGAACTTGTGAGTTGTGTTGTGTGTGATTATTTTTAGCAAAATCTGTAATTATTTGTAGATTTCGGGTTTAAAAGTAAATTGTAAGTATGCGTTGTATTTATTGTGTTATTGTTGCGTATTAACAGCTTCTATTATGAGTTTCTGTTCACCAAAACTGAAAATAAATTAAAAGTTCTAGAATATGTGAATTGTGCGGATCATCAGTAAACGTCTCCAAAAATGGTGTTAACCGTTCTAAGTGTAATCTAATGAGAATTTATTTCTTTGTTGTAGGTAAAAATGGCGAAGGATTACTACAAAATATTGGGATTGTCAAAAGGTGCAACTGACGACGAAATAAAGAAAGCATATCGTAAATTAGCCCTCAAATACCATCCGGATAAGAATAAATCGGCTGGAGCGGAAGAAAGGTTCAAAGAAGTCGCGGAAGCGTATGAAGTGCTGTCAGATAAGAAGAAGAGGAAGATTTACGATGATTACGGTGAAGAAGGATTGAAGGGAGGAGTCGGAGGCCAGAACGGACCTGGCGGCGGCCAGTCCTTCTCATACACGTTCCACGGAGACCCAAGAGCCACGTTTGCACAGTTCTTCGGCGCCGCCAGCCCGTTCCAATCGTTCTTCGACCTGAACGGTGGAAATGGGGGCACTACGATGTTCTTCGATCGGGATATGGACGTAGATTTCGATCCATTGGCGAACATGGGTATGGGCACAGCGAGACAGGGCGGCCCAGGCGGCGCGTTTAGAAGTCACAGTTTCAACTTCCACGGTTCGCCGAATAGAAAGGAGAAGACCCAAGATCCCCCGATCGAACACGACTTGTACGTGTCGCTCGAAGACATCGCGCGAGGATGCGTGAAGAAGATGAAGATATCTCGTCGTGTGATGCAGCCAGATGGCACTTCGAAGAAAGAGGACAAAGTGCTGACGATTCATGTGAAACCCGGCTGGAAGGCTGGCACCAAGATCACGTTCCAGAAGGAAGGCGACCAGGGCAGGAACAAGATACCAGCAGACATTGTATTCATCATTCGCGACAAACCTAATCCATTGTTCAAGAGAGAGGGCAGCGACATCAGATATACGGCCAAGATCTCACTTAAACAGGTAGGTGTTTTCTTATATTGTTTATTTTTTAAATGTTTGTGTTTAAGAAAACAATTGCAATACATTCTTTGTACTTAGCTTTATTTTTTATTCTCCATGAATTACTAAATAGCGGTTTAATTATAATAAAGACTGTCTTTTACATTGTTTAACTGTAACATGATAATTCACTTGTAGTGTAACTTCCTCGTAATCAGGAATATGTGATGAGTCACTTTGGAAGTGTTATATGTAAACAAATCTGGAAATTTCTATGAGTACTAACCAATGTTTTTGTTTACAGGCCCTCTGTGGGACAATCATCCAAGTGCCAACAATGTCTGGTGAGAAGCTAACTGTCAACCTTCAAGGTGAGATTGTGAAGCCGTTCACTGTTAAACGCTTCCCAGGCTATGGGTTGCCGTTCCCCAAAGAGCCCACGCGGAAAGGTGACTTGTTAGTGGCATTCGACATCAACTTCCCGGACAGACTAACCACGGGAGTCAAGGAAATCTTAATGGACACATTGCCCAATTAAAACCAAACAATTGGATATCTCAGGAACGGTTCATCGTTGTGGGACATTCCTTGTAGTGTTTGAATTTGGGAACTTCGTTATTTAATGTTGCTTCCGTTAAGAGTAGGATCTGCATTTGAGCTAGGTTATTTGTTGCTGCAGTTGTGGTTATTGCCTACAGTCATTTAGATAATTTTGTGTGGCTGCTGTGAGATTGGATAGCATTGAATAATTTTTTAACACGGCAGTGTGTACTGATTTTAGTGATTGATTTTGTGGTTCTTTTTTCGCTATCTTTTAGTTGGAAACATTCTTTATTTTGTCAAAATTTCCTAACAAGTGAATCTTTAAATAACAGTAAATTATAACTGATTTTTATTTATAAATGTTAATTTATGACGGAACTACTAAATCAGTATGCACTGTTAGTGGATAAAGATGTTGTTGTGACCGAGTTAATTCTTTGTGCGTTTTAGTACAGAGACTGACTATGTGCAAGTATTTAAATTTGATAGTTGTAAATATTTTGTATTATTCATGTAAATATTAATTAGCAGTAATTGTAAGTTTTAGGTTTCCGTACTTAGGAACTTAGCTCACAGTTACAGTTTGTGCTTTGGGAATAGAAATTTGTTGTGTGCAGTCAGATTTATCTTGTATCTTAATCACTATATTCACTCTATTTAATCAATAGTTCTAGAAAATGCTTAATACTGATATTATTCAAAAATTGGAGCTGACTGTATATACCAAAACTAGGTTTCAAAGACTGATCATTAATATTTAGGTTCAATTGTTTGTAAGTGACAAAACTTATAATTATTGCTCTTAAAATAATGACTAATAAAAGAAGAATACTGAAATATTGATTTTTATTTCATTTTCCCTTTGTTCTATTTTAATCTCAAAACCCTGAAGTTATTCTGATTTATATCAGACATAGTTGAAATTAAATAACACGGGCTATGACATTTTGATGAGAACACGGAATTAGAAAACTAAAATAGAAAGATAATATTAGATCTGAAGATAAAATTTGTTCATTTGAGAACTGAAATAAGTAGCGCCGCGTCCGCGTCGCCTTGGCGCACAGCTGTGGAGTGTGGGGTATGGCGTCATCGACTGGCACGAGTGTAGACCACAGAAATATAGTGGTGTAGACCTTGAGTGGGGACCATTTATATAAAAATTATTAAACTAAACCATTTCCATCACATAAAAAATATTGATCATGTGTAATAGTACTACGAATTAATAGAATATAGATGCTCTATGATGCTTAGGGCACAATTATTGAAGAAAAATATATGGAGAAAGAATCAGCAAAAAATGTGCTTTTATCAATATGCATAATAATTATTATCAATTATTGTACATAATATTATGTATACAGTATACTACATCGAATCTGATTTATATCATCACAGTCAATTGTTTTGTTTACGAACGAAAAAAATGTCCAACTAGAACCTAGTAAGGAAATAATTCCATAAACGTTGTAGGTGTAATAAGCATAAAGACGCGAAACTAAGTGCACGTAAGTGCAAGTAAAAATTGTAAACATGTTTCTGTTAGGTACCTATGTAGATGTATTGATTGTTTACTAGTGTCGCATTGCGCATCTCTGATGTTTGACCTTTGATGATACTTCATATATGAATTTCTGATGAAGGACATTATGCATTCAAAGCCCTTTAATAAAATTCAACACGTGACAATTTTATTCATACATTCCAACGATGTTTTGTGTGCTTAACTAGATATAGGTACCCTATTCATCAATTAGGTATTGAGAGAAAGCTCGAATCAATTTTGATTGATTTTTTTAAAGCTACATGAGTTTTATTCAAGAAAGATTAGAATGTATTCGTTCTAAATATGCTAGTAATTATTTACCCTAACGATTAAAAACATATTTATTTTGGTGTTTATATGATGTTCTAGGGCCTAGGCAGATAATCGCGCATGCGCTGTTCACACTACAGTCTATATTTTGAGCAATCTCATTCAGATATAAAAATATCTTCTACGGGGGCGGGCGCCTCTTGATTACATAAAGATTGTCATAAACTGCAAATTACAAGTTTAATTTGCGATAAGAGGCACGTATGCATAAATCTTAGAGGCATAAACTACCTATACCTATTTTGTTTTTTTTGTTAACGATGCAGATGTTTAAACTATACATTAATCAAATCAAATGCGTACCTATTCGATGTACCTAAATATTATGAAGGTAGGTACTACATTTATTACACACCTACCTATAATACCTTTAAATGTTTATCGAGATAAATTAAGTACCCACCATTACATTAACACAGACCTTCATAACGCTTTTCAAATATAAGTACATATGTATCTTTTTAAAAAACAAGTAGGTAGATCATAGATGTACCTATTAGTAGGATCATTACAATAGTTACATATTATCATAATTTTCGAAAGTTCTTATAAAACCCGTGGTAGGTGCCTAGGTACATAAATAGCTCTCATAGATCACGTGCGTATTCAACGGTGAAAGAATTTTTGAAATCGCTCCAGCAGTTCCTGAGATTAGCGTGTTCAAACAAACAAACTTCAGATTTATATTATTAGTATACAAGTAGGTATTAGTAAACTTATATTCTACGATTTAAAATATGAAACGTTAATTTTTTTATGTTTAAAATGAAGTTTTTAATTTGAAGGAGGAACACCCATACAAAGTTTAAAACAACAAATTTTTCATGCTTAACTTAAAATAAAGATTTAGGCCAATGTGTTGTTAACCAGATTGTTTGAAATAGGTGAGTCGAGGCGGAATAAATTTCATTGGAACAAGGGCAATGGACGCAGAATTTAGTCATGTTTTTCTCACTACAACAACCTATTTTCTCTTTTTTTTACGTTAAGAATAACATCTGTTGTATGATCAATATGTATTTTTGATCGGTTATTGTATAATAAGGTTTTTAGGTAACAACTAATTATAGCTAGGTAGTTACGTATAACAAAAAAGTAAAAATATGTACTTAATCAAAAAACCATTATGCACCGAAAGTCTATTTAAATAAAATATATCTAAATGTATTGTAAAAGGCCTCATAAATGCAGTAATGTTCTAGAAAACTACAAATTAGAGTCGTTGTATGTTGAGCGGTATTTTTTAATGGTTTTAAAGTGAAACGCATCAAACATGCCTTCGTGTGTGTTACGATATTGCACAAATAATCCAAATAATACGGGTAAGTGCAAAGGAATAACTTTCATCGTTAAGTACCTAACTAGATAATAATTTTTAAAACTTAGTTAGAGCAAAAAAATGGCGCACAGATTTTGTTCGTGGTGTCTCCTCCATACGTAGTAATATTATCTCAATGGTTAAGCTATTGAATTTTTCATTATTTTTTTTTGTTCGAAGGAGGTTAAAAATAATTCAAGTTACGCATGCTATTTTTAGTCTACGAGAGTTATATTATTACCTACAAGGCAATTTGTCTATGCCTGAAGGCTGAAAGAGGTCGTTTGAGTACCTTTGCACCGGAACTATGCGTTATATCATCTCAATAATGCAGCTCTCAGCTGTATCATAGCTGTATATAGGACATCACCTGTGCCACTTACCTAGTTCCTCTGCACTATAGCTAAATCTGATTCCATTGTAAGTCAAGCCACTGATTAGTAAATAGGTAGTTAGTTACAACGTTAATAGTAACTGCAAAAAAATAATTGATTAAAAAAAAAATCAATTATTTTTTTAATGTCCCGTTAAAGTAAAGCCTAGTTAAAAACCTAGTTCATATATTAATGAACTAGGTTTTTAGTGCACTACAGTTATAGATTATGTATAGTTAATCTAGTATTATTTATATTATCATATTATCTGTGGCCAAATAGAAACTGTAGTACTTTAGCTGTACTACAATATTATGTACATAATCATAAGTGTGCTATGCTATGTCCCAGGGCCAGAAAGTATCTACCTACTAGCTGAGAGGATCAACTATTTTTTAGTCTGAAACTAGCCTAAATAATGAAAAAACATACCTATAGTTAAATATAAAATAAAAGAAAAACACGCTTTAGTGAGCGAATCAATAAAAAGTAAAATATGTTTTTTATGAAACAATATTTATATATTTTCAGAACAGTGAGATACCTAACCCATGAAATTAAAAATGATTGGATTGTCACCGGTCCTTGATAAGTGTACAAAATTTGAATTAAATCTATCCATTAAAAGTGGGTCTAGTTCAATGTGATAAGTGTTATCAATATAAATAATTCTAAGTGAATAACTTCATCCCTAAAACTATCAAATGAGTGCAGTTTCGTCGGTACAATTAAACCTTCTCGAGCAGTTAGCACAATTAAAGCAGCGGGTAAACCAGCTGGAATCTGCAGGCTCGAGAGACAAATCGTTTAGCGGTCGAAAGTACGGAAATCGCACGCATCGCTCCGCATCCCGAAGTCGCGATCGTGCAGGGATATCAAAACAGAAAAATCCCAATTGGCTATGTTTTTTCATTACTGCTATAAGCATATCGCCAGATTGTACTATCGTCAACCTTGTGCGTGGCAGAAGCAGCAGGAGAGCCGACTTTTAATAATTTTACCAGTGTCGAAAAATAACCGATTCGCGAGTGAGTGTAGTGATTATAAAGTGTAGTTTAGTGTAATTAAGACATTTGGTACTAAGTTAATGACTTTAGATCTTAGTTTACGGCGACCGTATAAATGGTTATTTATTATCGCCAAGGTAACTCAACTTATGTTTTTGTTTATAAAGTGCAGATTTTTTTAGCACCCTAAGGCCGATGCATCGCTCGCACTTATGACGGACGCATCGGATACTCATGTAAGTTATTTTTCTAAGAATCTATCTAAGATTGAACGCAAGTATAGTACGTATATAGGGAGTTATTAGCAATTTACTTGGCTATTCGTCATTTTCGGAATATGGTCGAAGGACGACAATTAACGGTGTATACGGATAACAAACCGTTAATTTACGCGTTTTATAAAGTAAATAGCGAGAAAGAGTTACCCAGACGTACACGACACTTGATATTCATTAGTGAGTTCACAACGGATTTGAAACACGTTAGTGGGCAAGATAATGTCGTTGCAGATTTGTTATCACGAGTCGCAACAATAAGTTGTCCCACTGTAATAGATTACGCAGAACTTGCTTAGAATCAACAACAAGATTCTTATATGTTACAATTATCTAATTCGAAAGACGCTAATAATAGGTCAAAGAAAATAATGTTACTTGAAAGCGGTACATTTATTTATTGTAATTTAGATAATGTTAAAATTAGACCCTATTTGACTGATAAATTTCGACGTATTGCTTTTGATAGTGTACATAATTTATGTCATCCCGGAATAAGGACTACACGCAAATTGATTCAAAATCGTTTTTATTGGCCAAATATGATTCGTCACGTTGGCCAATGGGTTAAAAGTTAAAACATGCATTGAATGTCAACGATCGAAGGTTAATCGACATACAATGTCAGGTTTAGGATCGTTTCTGCAGTGCGATAGGTTTGAACATGTTCATGTTGATTTAATTGGACCTTTACCCACTTCACCTGAAGGTTTTAGGACGTATTGCCTAACCATAGTGACAGGGGGACGCGATGGTCAGAATGTTTTCCTACGAGAGATATAACTGCTGAAACGGTTTCGCGTGTAATATATGAAGGATGGATCTCTCGTTTTGGTTGCCCGAAAAGGCTAACAAGCGATCAAGGACGCCAATTCGAAAGTCAATTATTTGCTACACTAATGAAGTTATTAGGTATTAATAAGTTGCGTACGACACCTTACCACCCACAGAGTAACGGGGCGGTAGAACGTTGGCATAGGTCGCTTAAAGCGGCATTAACGGCTCGTTTATGCAATATATCATCATCTTGGGTTACGGAATTACCAACTGTGTTGCTAGGCCTAGGACTTAGAACAGCAGTAAGAAGTGATACCGGCATAAGCGCAGCAGAAATTACGTACGGAACAACTTTACGATTACCAGGTGATTATTACGATAAAAAATCGAGTTTTGAAATAGATAGCAGTCTTGAGTATGTAAGTAAATTACGAGACTCTATTAGGAAATATCAGTCAGTAGCTATTAGGCAGAATGAAAGACGGAACATATTTATTCACCCCGATTTAGAAAAGTGCGATTATGTTTTTGTAAGAAACGACGCAGTACGTAAGCCTTTATAACCAACATACGACGGTCCTTATCGTGTGTTGAGTCGAGAGGAAAAGGTATTTTACATTCAAATGACTGGCAGGAAAGTTAGAATATCAGTAGACCGTCTAAAACCTGCATATTATTTGAATGATGATAGTGATACGACATCTGGGGCAGATACTAAGGTTCCGTTACAAATTCCAAGTAGCGAATTGCCTAATACACATAGACGCGTAGTGGAAGAGCTATACGATTACCGGTACGATTTAGGTAATAGTATTGTATTTGTAATTGTTTCAACTATTTTATATTTCTTAGTATTACGATGATTATAAGTATTCATAAGACTTCATAGAAATGTATAAAAATACTTAGTAATCAACACATCGTATTTAATAAATAATAGAACTTAAGTAATTTTGAAACGAGTTCATTGTTTAACGTTTTAAGTATGGTATTTCAAATTTATGTTTGTGTTGAGTTTTTATTGTAATGTTTACTACTTAGAAATTTAAGTTCTTTTGATTTATGGCTTATGAGTGTATAGTAATAGCCTTTGTAATATTAAACGATACAAGTGTAAAGAACGTATTGAGATTTGAAATGTTGACGTTACTAAGTGTTAATTGACGTGTAACAATAATCGCACGCCACTTAGAAGACCCAACCGAGTTTTTGTAATAACATAAATAGTTTAACGAAATTAGGTGTTAACTGTAACCACTTGTATACGTTATGATTGATTTATATTGTGAACATTTTTTATACTTTATATTGTAAACATTTTGTACCTAACCTTATAGCGACATTTTATATACATCTGTTTATTGTTTAATTTTATTGTAAGATTTTTTTACTTGTATACCCTTTTTATTTTTTAAGGGGGGAATGATGTAGCGACGACAAGCCAATTTATGAGTTATCGAATTTCAAGTGTAACGCTAAGAAAGTTCACACGGTAACTCATATATAAACAGTTCGTGCGTTATGCATAGACAGTTAAGGGCTTGTCGGGACGCGGGTTGGTCGCATTAGGTCGAATATTAATTACATACCGATAAATATATGTAGTTAACGAAATATAACCTTTGCGTAGTTATTTCATCTTTTATTACACCCGCACATAACAAGCCCCTACAATATTACCAATATATTAATAGAGGCTACAAATTACAATATTCATTTTAAAAACTTGCCAAGCCTGAATAAAACCTGCACTTAAATTTAATTTAGGTCAGTGGGTGAAAAGGTCAAGTTATGAATGCTTTTAATGCATTTTCTCGAACGAGAATTATGTAAATTTTTCACACACTATGATACATTCCTGAACAGCATTTCTTGCACAGATTAAATAATACACACCTTATCACCCATTTTTTATTTGATGAAAATTAAATAGTACATTGTACTAAAAATAAACCCGTAATTTCCAGAAAATGCAACAAATAAAACTGAAATTGTAATTCAATTGGTGATCGCAGCGATTGTTTAGACTTTACAATACTTAAGTCTTAACCAATGAAATTATGGAATATTTATTTAAGTCCTAACTCGTGATTATAGTATTAATATTATACGTAACGATTGCGGAAACTTAGATAATAGATCGTTGCAGTTGAACGTTCACTACGCGATGCTTCGCGACCAAGCTTCCAGTGCCTTCGAGAAGGAATAACCTTAGAGACCGGTCACCGGTATCTGCGCGCAGCTACACAACATACATTATAAATACATTATACATATGTTCTAGCAAACCAGTTTGGCTTGCCAGATCCCTAAACGCAAATATCCTGAAAACTTTTTTTAGAATTGTGATATATACAGTCATGTAAAGATACTTAAGATTTTGACGTGACAACGTCTTATAATTCGATTGAGCCGGCTGCACGCACGAAAAAACATGACTCATGCGGCGTTACCTCGCTCTGAGGCGTTCCATGTAAGGCTTGAAGTGCAAGCGAGAGCGCGGAACGAGCGACAAAGAAGCACAATCGGACGTTGTCACGTTCAACTATCGTCAGTAAACCGACTTTACAGACAACCAATTTTTTTTAATAGTTGATTCTAATTTACAAAGAAAATTTGTCGTTTTTGAAATAAAAGAGTAGCTTGGGTCTACAGATTACAATCTACATAATATGGTAAAGGATAAGTCTATCAATATGAATAAATAAAAAATTTGATGCAGCACTGCACTGTTTAGGAAGCGAAATAAAAAAAGAAATAAATCTAATGCATGAAAATATAATTGTTCTTATGTATTTGATTATTACTACGCACGGATGCCAAATCTCCCCATAAATAGGCAAAATTTATTATGCTGCTCCGTTAAAAAAAGAATACACGTGCTCTGGCCGGATCACGTGTGCGTAAAACGTGACGTGTGATTACAACCACGCGACTTCATATCGAGCGCGCGAACGTCATTATTAACCGACCAATTTGAAAGGTCATTTCACAAACGCCTTGTTTACCCAGGTATTTTAAATAAAAATAAGCGTAGTAATAGTTTCCATGGGCGTAGCCACGGTGGGGCAGGGTGGGGCACTTGCCCCACCCTGGCTCTGACCTGGAAGGTACCTAACCAAATCTAAAAAACGTAATTATCTAGGTACTGACTACAAAACTTAATATCCGTTAAAAAATTCTCACTCGAAAGTTGTCAGTCGACACAAAAAAAATGCGATCTAAACAAAAAGCTTGCGCTTCTATGTTACATGATTTAAACCACATTTGGTGCCAGAAAAAGTAGTGTAGTATGTACTACCCCATTCAAAGCTGTTTTTATTTAGCCAAATTCGCACTAAATTTCCCATCCAATTTCACTTTTGTTTTAGGGTAAGTTACTGACCATAAATGCACAAAATGCTATCCAGGTGGAGCTACGCTCGCAATCTTACCTAAAAGTTTTTGACCGTATCTCGGATACTATCCATTTTAAGGCAAAAAATATTGGGAATTTTTGGTAGGTAGTAAAATTTTACATCTTTTATATCTTGTAAACTTTTTGTAAAACTTTCCGTTTACGATTTATGGCCTATTTAATGAGCCGGTTAATCATCTTTGGCAAGTAACTCTTTAAATATTGGATTAATCAATGAAATGCATAGGCATAAATACATATATTATACATATGCATTATCCATTTATTAAGATTACTTTATTTGAAACTTTTTTTTCTAATGCTTTTTGAGTTATTTACGTTTCGCGATAAATAGTAAATTTCAAGGTACCTATGTATGTGTCGTAGGTATACATACATTTCGTACAACTAAATAATATTGAGTAGTTATTTTATATTCGGATGCAAGAATAAAATAAAGGAATTTATTTAAAAAAATGTATTAAAAATTTTCTATAAGAAAAAAAAATCCAAAATTTTGCCGTTTCGGAAACGGTGAAAATCCACTTGCATTGGAAATTTCTGCTTGCCACGTCACCCGCCGGCCGCCGAGCGGCGGCATTTCTACATTATATGTGGAACAACTCAAAAAATATGGGCACTAGAAAAAAAATTCAAACAAAACTTGTAGAGAATAAAGTGACCTAAAAACTATGTACATACATGCATTTTATTCATTAAATCCAATATTTTAACGATCAACCGGTTCATCAAATAGGCCATAAACCGTAAATAGTAAGTTTTACAAAAAAAATTACATGATATAAAATATGCGAAATTTTAATTTCTACAAAAAAAGTCCAAGCAACTTTTGCCCTAAAGTGGATAGTTTTCGAGATATCGGTCAAAAACTATAACATTGCGAGCAAAGCTCCACCTGGATCTGTCTGCAGTTTGTGTTTTCATGGTCAATAAGTGACCATTAACCTAAAAAGAAACATGAAATCGGAAGTGCAAGGTTTTGCTTTATTTACTTAGTTATTTAAAATGGTTTATTTTTCTATTTACATATTTTATGGTAAAAAGGAATCATATTATTGTATTAGACGGATAAACTATAATATAATATAGGGATGAAATTTGCAACATAAATGGTTGTAGGTATCTTTTGTTTGTTTTGATTTATTTATTATTATTTCAGCTTGATACCGCCACGTGTTCTTGAAAAAAAAAGGTATTTTTAGACAGACAGACGCACAACAAAGTCTGCCTGTCGGTTTGTCTGTCAACACACTTTTTCTCAGGAACGCGTAAAGTTATCAAGCTGAAATTTATATCGAATACTCAAGTCTACAGTCTCTTAAAGCTGTGAAAAAATCAAACTTATAAGCCAACGCAATCAAAAGATACAGCCATTTTATGCTGCAAATTATCGCAAATTTCGACATTCGCAAGGGAATCAAAACCTACGTTGTACTTCCCGTGAACACAGAGTCTTGAAATTTGGTTAAAAGCAATGTCTTATAGCACAGATAAAGGAAAAATTGCTAAAACATACATTTTAGAGTTACAAGTTACAACATAATAAAAAGTAGGTTTGTTCGGAGCCCTCGGTGCGCGGCTCCGACTCGCACTTGGCCGGTTTTTTTTTGCCCCACCCTGTGCCCATGGCTAGCTACGCCCATGATAGTTTCATTGCATTAAAAAAGCGTATAAGTACTTAAGCCGTATTAATTTTCTATTGTATGTAAAGGTGACGAGAAAGTTTTCTTTAAAATAGCGATACAGTTACATACAGCGATACAGACATAAGTCCTCTTTATTTTTGTCGGATTATGCATATAAGACAGCACTTTGCCCGTGCTCTAAGTGCTATAACCTAATATTTAATAGGCATTTACTTTCTTTCGTGACAATTGAATTGCAATTTATTATGTTCTAGTCGGTTTAGTTTGGCTATACAAAGAGCTATTATAGATATGTATAGGTACCTACTACCTACTTAGAGATCGAAGTAAATTAATTTTCTTGAGTTGCTGATAAATTAGTGAATAGTAAACAACAACAAAACATTTATCATTTGTATTGCAGTTATTTACTATTTTAACGTCATTAAAATAGATCATTCAGTCTTAAAATATACCATCAAGATATCTATATTTAGGATTAGTACAATGCAGCAAATAGGTACCTATGATATAATCATCAGTAACTAAATAAACAGTATAAAAACGCATTGTTTTTTTATGGAATGATAGGTACTAAATATTTAAATAACAATAACTGTTCTACGTACGTTGCATTTGGATTAGCTACTTCTAATTTTTTGGCGTTAAAACATTTTTAATTATTTTTGTTTTATTAACACACATAAAATCAGTAAACAAATTATATGATGCAAAAAAATAAGTTTATAAATTCTATAATGTTACATTGACGTTAGTTAAGACGCAAGTGCGTTGGAATCATCTCAGAATTCCTGATCAAGGTAGCATCAATCAAGATAAGTCAAGCAGGAGACATTGTTATCTGTTGCATTCATATTATTGTCTGCGGAAAACCTGCCAAAAGCGTACGTCGTTTAATTTTCCCGCCAAAATAATATACAGGGTGTCCCACTATTGGTATACTAAGCGCGAAGGAACTTGTAGTTTTGCATACACTGATCACGTAAAAAATACTTTAAAAAAAAAATTACGTCCAAAATTTTTTGCTAAATTTTTCCTGAAAAACCATGTTTTCTTCTCTAGCTTCGCGCAGCCGGCATATACCGCTTCTCTAATATGAGCATTTTATCTATGAAAACATAATCTGAAACGAAAGCTCACGTGCTGGTGGCAAAGTTGGGCGGCTCGCTTGTTATGGGTGTACACATAGAGTTTTAAGAATTCATCTATTTGAAAAAAAAATGCGTCTGGAATTTTTTAATTATTTTTTACGTACTCAGCGTATGCAAAACTATAACCTCCTTTGAGCTTAGTATACCAACAGTGGGACACCCTGTATAGCATTCTATAAAAGTATTGCATTTTTGTTTTCCCCTGCTAATTATAAATACATATGTACCGCTCTTGAATGAATATAATGCAATTTGTTTTAAGGAATAAATACTGATAATTAATTGTACATTCACAAGGTATACGGCCATCATTAGTCATTAATAATTAAGATAATTATTATTAAGACAAAGGAGTACGTCATACGCTAAGACGTCACCAAATTTGACTTTCCCTTATAAGCACGTACATTTCGAGATCATGCTTGAACTTTAATTATATGTAGGTTATTATTTTGGCGTCATATGCAATTATATTATTAAGTATGTAGGTATATCTCGTTGAAACGTGCAGTCACGATAAGAACCGTAGAATTTTCTCGAACGCACCTTTGTGTTGTTTTTCATTATCAATGACATGTGGTAATTTATTGAGGCACGTGTGAAAAAGATAATAATTTGATATGCGCGTTTGTTTCTATTGATATTGATTTCTTAACTAGTTGCCCAGTTAAATGTTAGAAGTTAGAACTAGCCGGTCTAGATTGTGTATCTTGTATCTCGACGTTTTATTCCTCAAACCAGTTTGAAAATATTTGCTCCAAAAAGGTCTTATTAGTATTTAAAATATTAATCCTAAATATTTCAATATTTGAAATACCTACCATGATCAGAATAATAAGTGAAATGGTAATAATTAATGGGACCAAGGGAATCCCTGTGCCCTGAATTATGTAATATTATATCATTATTGTTTTTGTCGTATTCTACATTGGTAAATAAAACAGGTTATGAACTTAAGAATAAAGGAATATACTTAGGTATGTACTGAAATAAAACTACTTATAGGTAAGTACATTCTTAACTACTTTCTGACTGGTTTTTAAGATACCTAAAATCTTATTACAATACTTCCGTTTCTATATTTAAGTAGGTAGGTATTTAATTCATAAAGCGTGTAAGTAAATAAAATAAATAGTTAAGTAGGTTAAACTTATTCTTTTATTAAGTATTACTTTTGTTGTTGAACACGTTTTGTAGCAAATGTTCCAGGGGATTTTCACATACATATAGGTACCTACTCAGTCACGAGCGATCCATATTACAATTTACAATACATCATAGATGATTGTACCTACTTACTGGCTCAGTGGCGCTTGTGGGTTCGCTTTCTTTGATAAAATATGTAACTAGGTATAAATAAACTTTATTTTAATCTTATCAATATTTATCTACCGGGTTACCTTACTAGTAATTACAGCCATAATATGTGGAGCTGCTTTTATGTGAAACAGCAACAAATATCTATCTAAACAAATTAGATTAAAAATTGAAATGGAAAAGATCTGTCAGTTTGTTACCACGTGAGCTGAAACTAACAATAATCGAATCAATATTACATGATGCACAATGACATTATATTATTCCATTGAAAAGTTACATTTGGGGTTGCATTTTTAGAGGACGCAATTTTATTTTTTTGATGTGTAGGGGGGTTCAGTGTGAAGCTATCACCAAGTTTGTGGGGTCGCCTCCCTTGTCCCACGGCCGCCATCTTGAAAATTGCGGTTGATATGGTTTTTACGATATATCTCTTTAACTATTTATTTGATAAAAAAAAATTGTTAACATTGTTTGTTGCAAATTAAATTCTCTACAACTTTGGTCCAGTAACTTTTTGTCGTAGAACTATAAATAAAAAAGTTATAAGTGAAAATGTTCAGAAATTAGAGATATTTATATTTTTCAATAAAACTTTTTTTTATCATTTTACGAAGAAATGATATCAGACCATTATTGTAGATTGTTTTTTGAGGAACAACTTTCATATACAACATTTTTTCATTAAGTAAATAGCTACGATTTTACAGCGCTCCGAAGTGAGTACTATTTTTCAGTACTTTTAACTATACAGTATACATATATTATGTGTGTACTAATAATAATTTGTCATCAGTAATTGTTTTTAATATTTTTAATAATTAATAAGTAATTAATTTTGCAATATTATTAATAATTAATTATTGACTGAACTGACTTGAAGTCTGGAAGCGCGTTTTTTTTACGTCGAAAAGCAGGGCTGAAATGTTCTGCAGTGTGCTTCCATTGTTCTGGAGTCTGGGAAAAGAGCCAATAGCCATTATATGTATAGTTAGGAGTACTGAAAAATAGTACTCACTTCAGAGCGCTGTAAAACCTTAGCTATTGACGTAATGAAAAAATATTGTAAATAAAAGTTGTTCCTCGAAAAACAATCTACAAAACTGGTCTGATATCATTTCTTCGTAAAATGATAAAAAAAAGTTTTATTGAAAAATATAAAAAGCTCTAATTTCTGAACGTTTTCGCTTATAACTTTTTTATTTATAGTTCTACGACAAAAAGTTACTGGACAAAAGTTGTAGAAAATTTAATTTGCAACAAATAATGCTAACAATTTTTTTATCAGATAAATAGTTTAAGAGATATATCGTAAAAACCATTTCAACCGCTATTTTCAAGATGGCGGCCGTGGGACAAGGATGGCAACCCCACAAACTTGGTTTTAGCTACTCACTGACCCCCCCTACACATCAAAAACATAAAATGGCGTCCTCTAAAAAATGCAAGGTTAGGCCTAAAAAATGTAACATTTCAATGGAGTATATAGGAATTAGAGACACATACATTACCATTAGATAGATATACGCCACCAACGCACCTTCCCTAAGACGAACGAACATAACTACGAAAGTATATTACTTAAAGAGTTTAGTAGTTCTAAATTTAAATCTTATATAAAAAATGTACTTGTCAAGAGAGCCTATTACAGTATTAAGGAATATTATATACTAGCTGTGCCCGCGACTTCGTCCGCGTGGAATAGTGACTGCATAGTAGTTACTACTTAACACACAATTATTGAGTAAACACGTCTTGAAACACGTACTATCATATACAACTAAATTATAAGTACTTACACATTATTATTAAGTTAAGAAATAAAATAAATAATAACACAAAAGAACTGTTAGTAAAATTTATTACTAAACTGAGCTATAAAACTTAGGTACAGAAGAGTTCAAAATTTCCAGGATGTGGTTATTCTCCCGCTCCCATATTCCTTCTACTTTCACAGACTTTCAACTTTTCCCTTTCACCCCTAGTAAATGGCAGAACCGATTTTGATCTAAACCATGTCTAATCATACCTATATATTATGTACATGTCATATCCTTTCGTTTGGTACTCCATTTGGATAATTTATCCCCACTATCACCCCTAAGGTGCCCTATATGTAATAAACAGATTAACCAATTTTGATAAAACATGACTAATTGTAATTCACACCGCACACGTCATTTGATATGCCGCTTGATTATATTATTTGACCACATTCGATTATTCATTCCCACTTTTACCGCTATAAATCAATAAATGGATGAACCGATTTTGATTAAATATGCCTTATCATACTTCTCACGTCAGGTCATGCCCTTTCATTTGATATGCCACTTGGGTATATTATTTGACAACTTTTATTCCCACTTTTATACCTATATCCAATAAATGGATGAACCAATTTTGATAAAATATGTCTTATTGTACTTTACACGTCATGTCTTTCATTAGATACGTCACTTGAGTATATTTGATAAAATTCATTTATTTATTCCCACTTTTACCCCTATATCAAATAAATGGATGAACCGATTTTGATAAAATTTGACTAATTGTTTCTGACATGTCGTCTATTTTCATTTGATATATCACTTGGGTATAACCTACATTAACAACTAACATGCGTTTTTTTTCACCCCTATATAATATAATAAACAACTAATGTAACAAAAAAACGCATCTAATTCGTATTACCCGTTAGCGAGCTACGGTGGCACAGACAGACACGCAATACACACATAGCGGTCATAACACCCCTCTTTTTGCGTCGGGGGTTAAAAATATAATACCTACGACATAATTTCAAAGACCTTTTATATAGAAAATTTACCTAGAAGTAACCATAATGCTATTTGTGCAGGTTTTAGACTTATGAGCAAAAATCTAAATAAAGGTCCTTTGACCCCCCCTACTACCCCCTCAGCATAACCCCCCCCCCACGCTTGGGGACTTTCGATATGATCATCTGGACATGTCAAGGAATAACTTTAGCGTATAATTTATCTAATAAACTAATTCATGTGTAGAATGCCTTAGCAAATGTTCGCTGTGATTACTTAAATGGTCATAACTTTTTTATTTATGAACCGATTGACATGAAATAAACACTAAATGTTAAATGAAGCTTACCACAATATATTAGTGAAAACCGCATCTAAATCGGATAAGCCGTTTCTGAGATTAGCGTGTTCAAACATACAGACAAACAGACAAACCGACAAACAGACAAACAGACAAACAGACAAAAATTTTTTTAACAACAGTTTTGGGTTTGGGATCGATTTAGTAATAACCCCTGCTAATTTTTTTTTACATATTTTCATTGTACAGACACCACTTTTCTAGAATTTTATTATATGTATTGATGGAAGATAAAAACCCATGGAGGGTTGTCGCGTAAAAACCACAGGACAGTTCTTTGGCATATTATGATAATATATTATGATATTACATATTATGTAATTTGTAAAATTGTAAATCTGACATGATTAAAAAGAGCAACTATGGAGTTTCTTGCCGATTCTTCTCCGTAGATACTGCTTTCCGAATCGGTGGTAAATGTTAAAAAAATAATTTGGAAAATCCAAAAGTGCACGCCTCATAATTTTTTTTTAATAAATATTTATTAATTATTATTTTTGTTTATTTAATAACAATTAAACCACATCGAATCAGACCCTGAAAAATGAAAGGGTTCTATTCCTGAGCATACTCAAGCGTAAGAGAAAAAAAAAGACTCGATTAGTAAAGTATTTCGGTCGCTATCGTGTTAACAAGAAAAAGGATCCGCACATACAGACACACGGACGTCCAAGACAGAACTTTTTTAAACTGTTTTTTAACTAGTTTAAATAACAAAAATGACATCAAAAATATCATGAACGTTAAAAATAGTGTTTTTTCTTAATATGTGTGTGTATGTATTATCTTACAAGTGCAATGTATGATACATAAAGACATTTTAAGTTTGAAAAATCAGATGTTTTGCGCGAAGTGACAGTAGTACCCACCTCAACGCTTCGCTTATGAGGCGTGCAATATGTACTTAATGACGTTTCAAAAGTGCTTCTAGAAGAAGTCTAATTGAATAAATAAATGTTTGAGTTTGAGTTTGAAAAGTAACATACCTAAGTATTTACATGAAAACATCTATAAATAAGTAGAACACATATAAACCAGTAAATATTAGTAAAATAGCCTTGTAGTTCTATTGACATACCAAAATATCTCCAACCGTTAGAATTTCGTAGTTATATGCAATTTAAACAATAGTCAACATCTCGTAAATATCGTAGGTGTAGGTAATGAGAAATGACATAATGCGTTTTGTGCCAAGATGCCAAACTAGTCTCTCGAGTCAATGCCAAGGCATATTTACTGCATTCAGCATATTTTATTTCAGTGCCATAAAACTAGTTGATGTAGGAAAGTGAAACGTTTTGATATATGTATATGCAGAGTATTTAATTTTAAAAGCTTTATATAGGACACAATGATAAATATGAGGTCCTGAAACGAGTAATGAAATGTATTAACAGTATTTTTTAAATAATTTTCATGAACTTTTACCTATTCAAACAGAAAATAAATTAGTTACCTAATGGTTGTTTTTTTTATATTATAGAAGCAAAATTTATTTGAATATGAAAAGCAAACGGCACTATGTATAATATATTGTATAATAAATAATAATACTCAGAAATGTTACATACCTAGCTACCTATTTATAAAACGGAGCGCCTGCTAAAATATTAATTCTTTACTGAGTCCTAAAATGCACTGACACATTTGCAAACAAGCGCATCAGAATCGAGTGTAACATATATTGGTATATAATATAACACACACTACACTTAGTTTCTTAAACAAATCTAAAATTTTCCAAACTTGTAGTTAGGTCGGTAAGTAAATAATATTTATTTTCTATGGTTTAAAAATAATACTATTACATTTATTATTACATCAAAGCTAGTATTGTGATCTCATTCAACACAAAGCCTTCATACAGGGCCGAACTAACATTGCCTAGTTTTTATTTCATGAAAACATCTGTGCTTGTTAATCTTTCTTTTATCTAAAATGAACTTTAACCAATACAGTTATGGTTTATTTTACCGTATTCATAGTTCCCTAACTATTATGTCATGAAGGATTCAAGGTTCCATATCCATAGCTTACCACATTGTAAAACAAATTCTCAACCTTATTACTATAGAATTAAGTTCATTTTTGTTAAGTGAAATGCTAGTTTTATAGATTTGCAAGGTCAGCAACTGCCTACAGTTCGCCAAATATTGATGCAAAGACATGAGTCATACCATAAAGATAATATTATTTTTCGTATTGAACATAATCACTACATAGTATAAAACAAAGTCGCATTCTCTGTCCCTATTTCCCTATGTCCCTATGTCCCTATGTCCCTTTGTACGCTTAAATCTTTGAAACTACACAACGGATTTTGATGCGGTTTTTTTTAATAGATAGAGTGATTCAAGAGGAAGGTTTATATGTATAATAACATCCATTAAATAGTGGAGAAGTATTGTTATTTTTGAGGTTTCTAATGTGATGTCGTAAATAATTACATTTTTTCCGCTTACATTGCAAACGCAGGCTGAACCCTACGAGTTTTATCAAAATAATGTACTAAGTATTGTACACATTGAAAAGGTCTACAGAAAAGTCCGCGATGGCATATGTCTATCTCTTATGGATTACCCACAATAACTTTTTTTTGTCATTTACTTTTTACGTCAAATAATGGCTAATTTTCGAAGCGATTTAAACCAATACAGCATTAATCCATAACCAATTAAATACCTTGAATACATTGTTCATTTAATATAGATCTATATGGCCCTTTACACCGTATGATTTAAGTGAATATTTTCGAAGATATTACAGATTTAAAAATTGCGGGACGTACCGTTTGCAGCGGTACCGGCCGGCCGGGCCGCTATGTTTTTAATTTTTATATACAACGTTAAAAGTTTTTCTGTAGTGTATTTAGTATCAGCATTGCACCCGTGCGAAGCCGGGGCGGGTCGCTAGTATGTAATATTATAGTTTTTAGTTAGGTAACAAGTTAAATAATTGGATATTATATGAATTTTATCATAATCCTTATTTAAATATTTAATGAAGTCCCGTCAACTCTTGACTTGAGAGAATGCATTTCTATTTAGATATATAAGCTAATCTCTGTTCCTGTGAGATTTCATCGTATTTAACCTAGACTGTTATATTCAGTGTGCGTATTTTTGAACATCATTGATCAGAAGAACTAATATAGTTATAATAAAACATTTTCTTTTCATTAAAGCGAAAAAGGATCAGGTAAAAATAAAGAAAACAAACATAAGTACAAATCAAAACGAACTTTATTCAAAATCGTAAAAACATCAAGTCACAATTCACAATATTTAAATTCGTTTGAGGTGAGGGAACTCTTTAAAAATAAGCATTATTTATATAAAAATTACGAGGGTTTGGCACAGTTTCAATTCACATATTATATGCATATAAAATTCTATTAATTATTGGGGTAATTACATACTTGGGTGATTCCAAAAAATTTAAGAAATTTGTATAGATACGTAAAAGATCCTATGTAATCTTATATATAAAAATGAATCGCAAAATGTGTTGGTAAGCGCGTAACTCGAGAACGGCTGAACCGATTTCGGTAATTCTTTTTTTATTATATTCCTGGAAGTACGAGGATGGTTCTTATGTAGAGAAAACGTAAACATGTACCACGGGCGAAGCCGGGGCGGACCGCTAGTAAATTATAGGACTAAAACCTTAGTGAATTTTCTTCAAGAAAAAAATCGATCGAATGCAATATGCATCCTGACTTTATGTTTTTTGTTTAGAATAATTAGGTTGCATATTATTTATATATTATTATGCATAATATAATAACAAGGTTACACACCTACGCATACAAAAACCACGTTTTTGGAAAATCCCGCCATTTGTAATAACCCCAAAGGATTTAAATCTATTATTATTATAACATGAGTGTATAAACGATTTTAATATTGCCTACTATTATGTAACAAATATAAACATATTACATCTTTAAACGATATAATAATACTTTGCTTTATATTTAGAAAAGGTAAGAATATTATAAGAACCGCAAAGAATTTGATAACTTTGCCGTTTTGTAATAATCTCCTTAAAAACATATATGTTAAAATGTTAAAATAAGTACCTACATTTCTGGAACCTAAATAAAGTTAAATTCAATATTATAAAAGGTAGAAATATTACTATGAGAAATATTTATTAGGAGTTTTATATTATGGTCCCAGTATTGCACAAGGTAAGGCACTTATTAATTAAATTGGCTATATTAAAATATAATACATATATTGTCATTATGGGTAACTGCCATGTTACGTACTTAGCGTATATGACGAGCACATGCATCAGAAGTGAAACTTCTTTGGAAAGATTCAAAGATACCAAAATCGTCGCCTTACTCCATGACGTGACTGTATTGCCATGACGCGACCTTTAAACTTTACTCTCAACTCGCCTAAAGAAGTTTCACTTCAAAAAATATTACATATTCATAAAAATTAAATGTATTTTCGATTTACAACTGTTTATATACATATAGTTATAAAAACTATCGTATATAATAATATACATAGCATTTTAATATTGAATGTAAATCCAAAAAAGCATATTTATAATGAAATTAAACTATAATAGTAACATATTTATAACTTAGGAACTATAATGACTATTACCTATTTCATTTTTAGCTTTTTTTGCCAAAAAATCTGGATATTTATTTTTATTTCAAGTGTGTAAAATTTCAAACAAAAATTTTCAAAATTCGACGTATAAAAGAAAAAAAAAACTATATTATACTATAATATATTAATTAATAGGTAAAATTTTTATCGACTGATGACAACATTGAAATTATTCAATTAAAATTCTTTGTAATAAAGAAAAAAAACAGGCTAAAAGTACAAAATAAATTGACTTACCGCTTTCCTCTCAAGGAATAATAAAATTTGATAAAAGCGTCCATAAAGCATAACAGGATAATAACAGTAATGTATCGATCCATTAGGAACTTTTATAAGGAATGCAATTGGCTTTAATCAAAAAGATTAACCAATAAATTATTATAATTAATTCTTATTATCTATATTGCTTTAGTATCAGTATAAAAAATATTAAATTATATGCTCTTTATATATGTAAATAGCGAGTTCATTCGTTTTTATCTCTACAATATAAAATTCGTGTCACAATGTTAGTTACGACCTCCGAAACGGCTGCACTGATTCTCATGAAATTTTGTGTGCCCATGGGGTATATCTAGGAATCGGCCCTATTTTCATACCCTTTAGTGATAAGAGTCAGGCAGAACAACGTTTTATCATCACGCTAAGACCAACAGGAGCGGAGCAATGCAGGTGAAACCGCGGGGAACAGCTAGTAATGAATAAATCGCGTTAAAAATCTTTAATTTCTATGTTTTCAATTATTTGCATGGAAATATGTGACTCGTAACAGAAATAAAATAAAAAAATGTATGCGTGTACTAGAGTACACACGTAAGAAGTGAAACTTCTTTATGACCTTAAAAATGTCACGAGTATGGCGTAACGCAAAAATGTCACGCGTACGGCGTAACGCAAAAATGTTACACTAAATTTTTGTCCAACCCCGATAAAGAAGTTTCACTTCAATATTAAAGTTTATATATGTCTTTCTGTCTGAATCGACGACAAAACAATAGTCACACATATTTTTACCTACATTATTATTATGTAAAACTAGTAGATTGGAATAATATAAAACGGTATAATTATATGTATTTATCATTGAATAAACAAGCAACATTTATTTAACAATATGTATAAAAATATGAGAAAGAGCTGCAACAAGAAATAGATGCTTAGAATAAGTATTTCTATTTTTAACAATGTATAATATCATCGGTGATGGTTTATTTCTATTGTATTTTTATTTATAAGATCTACATCTAGAACAAATAATTGAAAAAATTAAATATAGCGGTAACTTTTCTTACAAACCAAAAAAAAGTAACATTTGTCTAGTATCCGCCACTTAATATTTTTGTTATTAAAAAAAAAATAAGCACGCATAATATCCAAGATAAAAAAGAACCCAATCAAAAACTACTGTAACTGAAAAAAAAAAGACGTGTGGCACTCGGGGACTGCCGCGGTAAAGCTATTGCATGCTATGCCTTCAAGCCACACCTCCGCGCCCGTCCCCGTGGGGAGCGTGAGGTTTTTTCGTTACGCAATTTCTCGATTCGGTCCCCGCGCTCAAGGCCCGCGATAGAAGCTATGCAATAGCTTAAAAAATACATTATATATAAAAAAATCTAACAAAAAGCATTAAAAATAAACAACGAGATATCAAAAAAATCATCCATCTTCATCACGAATTTTTCTATCATACCCCCCTACGTTCTCCCACTCCTCCCCCCCATTTTCCCCTCTTTAGGGGGTGTTTCCTTCCAGGGGATGAAGCTGGGTTGGGGCAGTTCCTTGCAGTCTATCAGGGGGTTGGTGGCACTGAGGGCTTCCATCACTCGGGGTTGGGCTTGGTCCAGGAGTTCTTCGTTCGCGCAAATTACCCCAGCAAGGGTGGATTTACGAATTTCGTAAAGTTGTTCTAGGGTGGATGAAAAGATTATAAAAAAGGAGGTAAAAAAAAAGAATGGTTATGGTAAAAAGTGCAAATAAACTGTAATAGCCAGATTGTCTGAAGGTTTGAAGATATACTGTATTATGATACGAGCAAAACTTCGTTATATGTATTAAACTTTTCTATAACAAAACTTCAACAACTATAATAGGCCGGGAGATACTGACACAAAATTTTGGGTCATTTGTTTCAGGATGGTGGTACAGTTCTACAGTTTCAAATGGTCGCCATTCCGCCGAACTGTCTGAAAAGTATGGCAAATGACCCAAAATTTTGTGTCAGTATCTTCCGGCCTACAACTTAAGGTTGACTATACTTTAAATAAAGGTCGACGATATTATGTACGATACTGTAACAAAACATCGACTAATATTAAACTCTACTATAAAAAAAATATCAACCAACATTAAACTTTACAAGATCAAAATATTACGCCATTTGAAATGCGTTTTTATTTAGAAATCCATAAATCTGAGTGGTCTGACTCACCAAGCGTAAACCGCACATCGGTCTGGTCGGTCTCGTACCAGAACCGATCGCCCACCTTGATCCGGTAGAACTGGTCTGCTACCAGACACGTGAGAGTGGCTCCCAGCAGACGCCCTCGTGGGTCTTCTGCTAATGCTCCTGTGTATAGGTCTATATCGTCTACGCTCCTGGAGGGGTATATAGATACATCTTCTTAATATATATAAATCTCGTGTCACAATGTTTGTCCTCAATGGACTCCTAAACCACTTAACCGATTATAATAAAATTCGCACACCATGTGCAGTTCGAACCAACTTGAGAGATAGGATAGTTTAAACATGTAGGTACCACGGGCGAAGCCGGGGCGGACTACTAGTATAGTATATAGTTTGGTTCTATTTTGTGTATGCGTTTGAGTGGAAACGTAAAGTAGAAAAATGTATTATTGAGAGTCTGATACGTTTTAACGGGGGAATCTGATGAATTTATAAGTGTAAAAAAGGTCGGAATTTAATGTAAATATTACATAAAAAAGCTAGTTTCTTATAAAGTATACATTTAAAGAAAGATTAGTTGGAAAAAAAATCCTCTAAAAACAAAACTCACTTATAAATATTCGAGATCCGACTCAGCGACATATCATCAAAGACGCCCTGTAGATCATCAAAGCTAGTCGGTCTGGGGAGACCGCACAGTTCCCTCCACGCGGGATACGCGGGGAGACCGTGGTCTCTTCCCCGCTGGATGTTCAGGGAGACCAGGTCCAGACCACACGGGTGGGGAATGGCGTCTGGCGATGCGAGCGATGAGTTCGCTTTGGGACGCTCGAATAGGTGGTTGCTGAGCTGTGGGGTAATTTGTTTTGGAAAATGTTTGTTAATTGTCGTTGTTTTATTTATATCATTACTAATTTCGTTATAATAAGTAAGATTTCAGAATTGAGGTAATTTGGGGTTAACAGGCTGTTTAAAATGTTTATTAAAAACGCTATAAATAATGAAACAAATGATATATAAGTATAGTCGACTATGGTATGCACTGATAACGATGATGCCACTGCTGCTACAGTTGATATCGATGATGTTTGAGCTGCTACCTGTGATATCAATGATGTTACAGCTACTACCTGTGATATCGATGATGTTACAGCTGCTACCAGTGATATCGATGATGTTACAGCTGCTACCTGTGATATCGATGATGTTACAGCTGCTACATGTGATATCGATGATGTTACAGCTGCTACCTGTGATATCGATGATGTTACAACTGCTACCTGTGAGACCGATGATGTTACAGCTGCTACAAATGATAATTGTGATATAACTATTGTACATAAAAATGCTACCTCAGCAGTAACGTGCGGGTGCACGCTGTGCACTGGAGTGTACATGGCAGAGTGCACGGCTTTACGTCCCGCTTCCTTCGCGTACAATGCGAACGGGTTGAACAGCATCTCGTGTAACTGCGTGTAGCTCACCGTGCCTGACTGTAAGTCCACGTGCTGGATCAGACCCTGGAGAGACAACTTGGTTAAACGTTGGAGCAAGTGCACTGTAAGTCAAGTTAATGTTATAAAAAAAGACATAAATATATTACTTTAAAAAAATTGGTTGTCTGTAAAGTCGGTTTACTGACGATAGTTGAACGTGACAACGTCCGATTGTGCTTCTTTGTCGCTCGTTCCGCGCTCTCGCTTGCACTTCAAGTCTTATATGGAACGCCTCAGAGTGAGGTAACGCCGCACGAGTCATGTTTTTTCTTGCGTGCAGCCGGCTATCGAAGTATAAGACGTTTTCACGTCAAAAAACTTACTGGTAACAAAGTATGTGCAAATCTAAAGGCGGCTGCAGAAAAATGATTGGCCATTGAAGGATCGACTGTAGGGTCGTACGCGCTGGAATAACCCTCGCTTTGGAGCGTCAGGTTCAGCGCCCACATCACATCCATGCCTGAAACCGAAACATTTTGATTTAATTGAGATGACATTAATATACATCTCGTCAAAACGTCTTTGTTATAAGCTTCTGGGAATACTAGTACATAAAAGTTTTTAACGTGATAACGTTTTTAAAATCGTTTTAGTCGGGTGACATGTTCAGAAACTTGTGAAACACCAAAACCTCACGAGCGATCTTTTTGTGCAATATTTTTATTGGCTAGCTGACCCGCCAGACATATCTTGTCTTCGCGCGAACTGTGAAGTTTAAATAGTAGCATTTTCTAAATTTTACGCGCAAATTTCTTGACATTATATTTCGTAAGATCCTTCTCCTGACAATAACGAACACATCAAAATATTCTAATCGAAATCAATCAAGTCATTCACGAGTGATGCCCTGACTAAGGGAAATAGTGTTTCATTTATATAAAGATTAGGTTTCCGCCCGCGGCTTCGCCCGCGCAGTCAAAGAAAAACCCACATTGTTCCCGTTCCCGTGGGATTTCCGTGCGAAATTTTCCCGGGATAAAAAGTAGCCTATGTCCTTTCTCGGGTATCAAAATATCTCCATACCAAATTTCATGAAAATTGGTTCAGTAGTTTAGGCGTGATTGAGTAACAGACTGACAGACAGTTACTTTCGCATTTATAATATTAGTATGGATTTCCTCGGAAGACAAAGAAAAAGGTGGTCGGATGAGATTAGGAGAGTGGCAGGGCCGCTCTGGCTACGGAAGGCGAAAGAACGTGTCGAGTGGAAGAAGTTGGAAGAGCCCTTTGTGTCACAAGGACACGCCAACACACACAAAGCAATTTAATTTTAGTTAATAAGTAAAAATGTAACCTGTATTGGCAATAAAGGCTATAAATAAATAAATAAATGGATTTCCTCACCCAGTATAGCAGGCAGGAACTCAGCATACGTGATGTGCTGCATCTGAGCACCCAATATCCTCCTTGTCTCCTGGAACACCACCTCATCATCCCAGTGCGGGTTGAGCCGTTGCAGCTGTACAGCCACACGGTTGTGTTGTCGAGCCCAGATTAAATGCATGGTTGTGAGGTGTAAGTTCTCGTTAGCTCTGTCGTCACCTGGAAAGGTTATATAATAAAGTTATGTTTGGAAGTATTTTAGTTCGTTTTCATAGGTACACATGTTTTGAATAAAATAAGGTACTATTAAAGATAGAAGCTAAAATTCGACGACATGTGACATCCGCCAACCCGCGCTTGGGTGGATTTTGACCTGTACCCTCATAGGAGACTCGTGTCCCAGCAACGGGAACGTATATGGGCTGATGATGATGATGAAAATGTATATGAAGTTGAGCATTTATCTGAACAAGTACAACAAACGGTTAAATTGAAAATAAAGAACAAATTAGGTGCTGATCAAAAATTTGGCAGCTTTTTCCACTGTAAGCGATTTTTTACATTTATTTTATTACATTGCAATCCATCAAAAGAATCTATCTAACAAAAGCAGTTCACTACAATTCTTACCAGATTCAAAACAGTATCGTCCCTTCGCATTCATCTCCACAGTATTGCACCCATCCTTAGGATCTGTGGAGGGTGGTAATAGATCTCCCGTTCTTGCCTTCAACATGCGCAGAGTGCCGTTAGTTCCCGTGCGCAGGCGCAGGGTTTTGAGTTCCGCTGAACTGTATACTGCGGACGCGTCAAGGAATGCGGTCGCTTGGTTTAGTTGCTCGCGGGCACCTGGAATATTTGGTTAGTTTGGTTTTTAACGGACGCCAAAAAAAGGAAGAGGTTCTCAATTTTTTTTTGTCATTTTTAAAGTGAAACTTTTATTACATCGTCTCAAACTTTTTGGTCTGTGTAGCACATGTCGCGTGACGGTCGAACCGTACGATAATTATCGTACAAATACGATAATTATCGTACAAATACGATAATTTTGTGCCTAAGATTCACTTTTACCGTGGTGTCATAAAACCACACAACATTTTTTATGTCTAAGATGATTTTTTTCTATGTGCACTTTGACAACTAGGTACTAGTCCCGAATGAGGCAGGGAAGCCACATAGTCTGGCATATAGCTGCGGGAACTCTGGTGCGTTCTACAAGAGATCCCGGAGTCCCCGCTACCATGCTTTGGGTTTGGCCGTCGAGGAGGTTTTATTGGGTAAGAATCCCACATGCTCTCTTTTTCCCCCAAAAGAGAGTATCTTTTGAAGATTTCCTCCCCGTTACCAAAAAAAAAAGGTACTAGTCCCGAATACCATCCAATTTGAAATCACACTGCTAAATTCCACCTTATGTTAAGGATAAATGCTATTTATTGTAAAATTCTTTGAAATAAATGTTTCTAAATCAAATACGTCTTTTTTTCTATGGGTTAAAGAACATAAAAAATAATTTGGATTTCAATATAGAAACTCATTTAAATTGATTCGAGTGGTTGTGATTGCGCATATAACCAAATAACTTTAATACATATAACAAAATTTATAAGATCTTAAAGATATTGTTGTTCAAAATAAAATTTAAACATGTCTTATTAAATAGATTACATAATTATATTGTCAATGTTACGCAGCCCATGAGTTATTGCACGAATAATGAACAAGAGTTGAAAAAACCTAAAGAATCTTCCATATATAGACGATGTGATATATGACGATGCGATAGTGATATTTCATTCTTGATTCCACTCCAAACTTCCTACTTTACAAGTTACTGATTTTTCAGCAAAGCACATTAATTGATCCAAAATCTGACAATTGCCGAGAACATTACAGACATACCAAAATAACAAATAGGCGCAGGCGCAGACCTCACAAACTCCATACAAGTGATGTTATAGTTCTGATAGAAGGGATCCTCTTTGTCCAGTTCAACTGGGAAGCACTCTGGGTGTAGTGGCTGCTCTGTCTTACAGCATTGGAGGGATGAACTGTTTGCGCCTGGAAATTCATTATAGAAAGATTATAGTGACATAATATTGTAAAATTTATAATTTAAAATGTATTTGCACGCTCAACTACGAGCAGAATGTTTAAGAACCTATATAATTTGTACCTAACAGCTTGTAACTACATTCAGCAAATAAAGACAATTTGATTTGAATTTTGATTTCATTATAGACTACTTAAAAAATAGGACGAACTTGTTAAAATAACTACAAAAAATCCTCGATAAACTAGAAATGATCTTCAGATTGTAGGGTCGTTTTAAACTGGTATTGGCTAGTTTTTAGAAAACTTCTTTAGCGGCGTTGAGCACTTTTTCTGTAATGGGTATAAAATCTTAAGCTCGCATCAGGACACGTGACCTGATCGAAAAAGCGTAAGACGGATGGAGAGTAGACAGCTATCCCCTCTCTACTACGCGCGTTTTCACTTCTGCCGGCACTCCCGGAGTGCAAACCGTCTTTTTTTGCGGTTATCTGTTTCAAGTTAATAGTAATACATACCCTTGCTAAGTGCGGTGGCAGTGATATCGTGGTCTATGAACTGCCCCCACACGGCGAGCATGACGGTGAAGGTGGAGTCGTGCGCGTAGCTCGGCCGGTGCACGGTCACACTCACGTCACGGGCGCTGGGTAAAGAGCCGTTCTTGCCCGTGCGGGGCGAACTAATACCTTTGATATAAGGATTAACGTATTTAAACATCTAGGTCCTAGACTATGTTCAAAAAGGTGTTAATCCTATTGAATGTTTTGTAAAACGCCGTTTGGACATTTTTGGCGACCTTTTTAAAGACGATAGTGTGTATGTTATGCTGTTTGTATGTTGTTATTTTATAGTGCCATGGATGTAAATGCAAGAACTGACACCGAGGATGAATTATTTTTTGTGTATTTTTACACAAGTATTTTACATGTTCAAGAAATTACAGACTTATAAACGGATTTGAACGTGTTTACATAGTAGTAAGTATTTATATCTTCTCTTCAAAAAAAAAAAATCGAAAAAAATATGCTTATCATAGAAAAATCTGGTCTTTATCTTGGCAAAATCTTATGTTTACAACAAGTTATGAACAAATTGCTTCAATAATTTTTTTTACGCAATTCGGTTTAATTTTTTTTCTTGATCAAATACGTACTCCGGAACTTAATTTATTGTATTATGCAAGGCGTAACAAATCTAACAATTTATTTGTTTCATTGATTAATATTAAAATTGATATTTGGTAACATTTTGATAGTATAGGTAATAAAAAGTTAATCTGATATTTGAATATTATCTAAACAGCTGTTCAGTCCAGTATGGTAAATTCTTTTTAGGTCGCCGTATAATTTTAATTATCGATAGAGAACATACCTATCACTTAATTAAAAAGACTTACTTTTAATTAGGTGATTACAACTTGTACGTGTATAATATTTCTCAGTACTTTATATTCCTTGTTAAATATTATATTTAAAACACTTAAATATTATTACGAAAGTGATAACATTTCTTGACTCAACCACTTTTATCTACAATGAAATTCATCCAAATTACTTAAATAAATTTTAAATAAACGATCGAATATTCACGACACTGAAAAAAATCCTTTTACATATCCGTCCACTCACACATCCATACAAACACTTACCATCCCCATAATCCGCGGCCAGAACCCTTCTAAACGGGGTGTTAGACACCCCCCACCTCAAGGGATTCTGCAAGTTATTGCAAGTCCCGTCCTGGCTTCTATACTTCGACACCACACAGGGGGTGTTCTGCGGCTTGCAGTATGGCGGCTCTGGGAACGAGCCGTTTATGTCTGGCCCCATGCCCACACTACCGTCGTAGGTGGGTGCTTCTGTTCTGGAATAGAGAGCTCATTTTAACACGCTTTTATTAGATTCACTTAGACGATTATTATTACGACAGATAATATTATAATTCTATATTAGGTTTTATGTAGCTGAATTATAGATTCGATTTGCGATTTCGACCCACTTTAAACGGACTGATTCAATTCCAACTTTGTATACCTACGTGCAAGGATCGGTGACACTACAATAAATTCATCAGTATTATCGTTATTTTAAGCTATCTCAATTATTAAAAGTGTTCTTTAATTCAACCGCAGCATAATAATGAGTAACGTATCGTTACTTCACCTTCTTTCATGGGCCGAGATTAAAATCTTTTAATATTATATTCAATAACGTCTATGTCTCTAGCCAATGGAAACATAACCAAGTAGGTATTCTATATTCGTTCAGGACTCAGGTTGCTAGAAGTTATGGCTCACCATAACTTCTAGCAACCTGAGTCCTGTCGTCCTGAGGTGACTTTTATCTCAATAAAAGTCACCTGTATATCACCGCATTTCATTAATTATATCTGATTTGCAAAGAGTTATCAAATTGTGGTCATAAATTAATTCATATAATATGTATTAGACAATCGATCGAATCTAAATCATGTGCGCCTAGTTAAATATTACGCATAAAAATGTCTAGCTTACTATTGATTAAATAAAAATATTCGATAAAATGATATCTATCTTAAACTTGAATAAGGCACAGACAGGATTTTAAGAGAGAGGATGCTGGATGAGAGATATATGTATTTCTCGTTAATATACTAAGCCTAAAGACAGAGTAAGTCTGATGCATGCAGAATTCTCCGATTCTATTTTAGATTTAGCTATTAATTCATACTAATATTTCTGTGTAGGCGCTAGTTTAGCCATTGGGTACTAAAAGTTATAAATACCTACCTATGTCGTTCGTGCTAGTACTAAAACGCGGAAGTAGCTATGTTTGTTTGTTTGCTACATATAGCCTTGAACAGATTTGAATGAAATTTATTTTTTTGTACAAAAACAGAGCAAACAACATTAATCCTTTATTGACGTCGCAGGCGCTATCGCCTCTGTAGTCTGTATAACAAATAAATAAACAAAATATAATATTATCCATACTAATATTATAAATGCGAAAGTAACTCTGTCTGTCTGTCTGTCTGTTACTCAATCACGCCTTAACTACTGAACCAATTTGCATGAAATTTGGTATAGAGATATTTTGATACCCGAGAAAGGACATAGGATAGGTTTTATCCCGGAAATCCTACGGGAACGGGTTTTTCTTTGAAAACGCGGGCGAAGCCGCGGGCGGAAAGCTAGTTATCTATAAAAATCTAAGTTTTCCTCAAGAATCTAATCTTGTCCCGAATGCAAAGTGTCTATTTACTCAGTGTTAGACATTGTTAAGCAAATAATTCCTAAAAAAATGATAAGACTATAGACACAACATGCTTCACATTTTGTTGGTTGATGATTAGATTCTTTCTGATTTAGATCTGAGCTAATAATTTCCCTGTAGTCTTAAAAAATCAGACAATTGAAAAATTCATTAAATTGGAAATAGGACGAACCTACCAAATACCTACTGTCCATTATGTTCACATCTTGTAACCTTTAAACTTTCACGAGCATCAGTAATTTTCTCCAGATTATTGTTATACATCTGCAAGACATTTTTTTCTTACCGTTAAAAAGCTTCATCTACCAAGACATACATATACTACTTTTTAATTCCGGGTCAACCCAGACGAATTCGGGACAAGCGGCTAGTCAAATATGGATCTAAGAGATTCAAAGGCTTCCCCAACCGAAATGATCGTTCCGGTCCAATACGCAACCAAATTATCCAATTACCAGTATTTGGCCCATTATGGCCCAAGAAGCCAAACCAAAGCTAGACTGGTGCGGTTTCGTATCGCCTTACATGTCAGGATTACTTCCCGGGAGGTTATTGGTTACATCGTTTAGTCGTTTATAATCCCTTTTTATAACCCACGGCTTCGGAAGGTCGCTAACCGGATCAGCTGGGACTCCAACTATTAGGTTTATTGGAAGTGAAGATATATTTTCTTATGAATTGGTGGGTATGCGATGGTAGTAAGCAATATTTCATTATTACAGTACTAAAGTAAAGAGTTAGTTGGTAATAATATATTTGTGTCTCTTGGTACAGTTACCATTAATTTTAGCATTACTTTATTTATATAGGGCACCAATCTATACATGTTACTATTTAACTGCGAAAATCTTATGATATGATCAGGAAAATTATGCTCCATTGTCTTTTTCAAAATATAAGGTACTGTCGAAAATTGCAAAAAATAAAGGAAATTGATCTAATTACTTTCGAGTTTGTAACCACATCTCTTGAATTTGACAAACATTTTCAATTACTCTTACATTTAAATGTAATTGCATTCTAGATTTTCATATTTATCTTAGTAAAACAATTCAATCGGTAACCAGTATGCACCAATACAGTTCTTCTTATAGGCAATTGAGCTAATTGGCCGGAAGTCTTAGGTCCCAGTGTATCTAGGGCAAGACAGTCATCCAATTATACTTAGTTAAACGTTAAAGAAAACGTATTTATAAGGGTTGTGTTTAGGTTAAATGCTCGTTTGTGACGTTTCTTAAGAAATCAGAGCAAGCGAGGCTTTTCAGTGCTATGTTCGTATTATGTATATTCTGGATAGCATTATTGTTCATTTTCATAATATCACCTATATGGTATTTTTATAAAATGATCCTTTTTTTTCTTTCTTTAATTAAATTGTGAAGTTCAGACAGTTTTCAGTTTTAGATTGTACCTTGTGAAGTCTAATAGAATCCTAAAGTCAAAATATTTATAGTAGGTATTTTAAGTGACCAAGACCCCATTTTAGATAAAGTACAGACGTTTCCATTTTATTATTTTAATACATATTAATAATTAATTAATCGTAATTTTAATTCGGCCTCAAACACATTTTTGATTTGTTAATTAAACTCTAAAATTTGCCCCGACTTCGCTTTATCGGTTTATAAACTTTTCAGTTCAATAGTGGTGAGGTAGGTGTACCTATGAGTTAATGCTCTAAGTGTATGAGTATTTCATTAAGGGGAGGTTCCCTAAATTTTATGTGAATTTGCATTAATATTTTGAAACAGTCACACACACAATCAAAATTGTACTTTAGTATATGATCTATTGGGTCTTTTTCTTTCCATGTACAAGACAGTTACGTAATTGTAACATTTTCGCTCGATTCATTTCGCTATTCAAAAATTATGCCTTTTTTAAGGATTATTTAATTATTTTAAAGATTTACTTGGACTTTATGTCTAAATTAAATGTTAACAGTAAGAAAATATAGTTTACTATCCAAATCCCAAGATATTTTTTCTCTAGATCAATCAGCTTTAGTTATAAACGAAATAAGAATTGAGACTTAGAGATTGAGTTTCGAGCTCGAACGCGATCAAAGAGCGCACGCGATATTCAACTTTATTACGGCTGTGTCTAACCGGTCTCTCAGTGTCAGAAATTATGTTAGGGAGCCTCCTCTTAAGTTCTAGTATAAATTAGTTTTACTTCTATTTATGGGTAGATAAATAAAAGTGTTAGTTTTGTTGTTCTGAGTACAAAGTTTATTTCATTGAAAACACACACTAGCTTAACTAATAAGCAATTACCAAACTCCTACCTGAAAATAGACAAGAAAAAATATTTAGTCTTTATCTATCTATCTTAAATTGTACCTTAATTAACTACATATGGATATTATAATTATGCTTTGTCTGTCTGTACGTATTGTTCAATATAAAATATGCTGACTATTGAGATATTCGTTTATTTTGAACGAGTTTCTTACCGATTTTTCTAGGCAGAAGGTCCCCTTTAGATTCAGTGGTAGTTTTAAAAATGCCAATTCATAACACACTCGTATAAGTTCACATAAATGATAGATTTTTTTAGTTTTAGTTTGAGAGTAATGCGATGCCAATTATAAGGAGTGTCGTTAGACGGGGCGAAAAAAAATTAGTATGAGTTTCGTTTGTTTCTTACCCACTAGGTGTTCGTGTTACCAATGTTTTAAAACGTTTCTAGAAAGAAGTAATCTCAGGAACTACTCAATCAATTTTATCAGGTCGTGGTAGAACATCACACAAAAGACTACATACCTACTCCAAATTTTGTGTAGGTACATACATTTAATTACAGTACCGCCAGCACCCATCATCAGGGATTAGATCTACACTGCATTGAAATAAGACAATTTTTTTAACAACACAATTCCACCTGGACGACATGAGACTTTTTTTAATGACAGCGTACAACGGTGCCGCTGTTTTGTGTCAAAGAGTTGAAGGAGAGAATTGTCAACAGAAATAAAGAAAAGAAAAAGACGGGTTGCACTTTGGGAGTGCCGGCAGAAGTGAAAACTTGATTATTAACGTTGAGCATGTTTGATATTTTGGAATGGTATCCGTCTTACGCTTTTTCGATCAGGTCACGTGTCCTGACGCGAGTTTAAGATTTTATACTCATTACAGAAAAAGTGCTCAACGCCGCTAAAGAAGTTTTCACTTCAAAAGGGCTGGGGAAAAGGAAAGATCTCAGATGTGATACTTACTCATTAATCAGTATCCTGGTGGCTTGTTCCGCTGCGTATGCAGAATCCGCCAAGGGTTTCACATCAGCTGAAGTAGCGGCTGCTCTCTGCGCCCTGGAGGCAGGAGAATCAATATCCAGGGGAATGAGCGTACTCTCCATGATACTACGTTTGCGTAACGCGTCATTCCCCTGGGCGACTGCTGCCGCTATGTCCGCTTTGGCTATAGGTTTGTTAGGCCACTTTCTAGGTGGTGGTCCTGTGGAAATATAAATCGAAATAGATTTATATGGTATCGAAGTAAGTACAATGGTGTTTAGATATCGATTTTCTTTTAATGTTCTTTAACCCCGTTTCCAAGGGCGAATCTCCAAAAATATCAACAATGTTTTAATTAATTAATGAAATAAAAAAAGGCTATGCATGAACTAAATAAGTTCTATATTTGTGAGCCCGCGACCGGTTTGAAGTTACATGCAGAAAAGTGTGGTCTTGGCAGTGGAGCAAATATTATAATTATTTAGACGGTACAGTACTGTTCTATGTAGAAATCATTTTAAAATAAAACAAATTTGCTGCTTAGATCTAAAAATTACAGTCGATAGTTAGATTAGATATTAGATAGAAGAGAGTAATTCCTTGTTTATGATTTAAACATAAACTTTATTTAAAAAAAAATATAACATCACTATTCTAGTCTATAGATTTTCAGGGTCTACTTTTATTATATTTGTCATGGACAAATACTTGTACCTATGTAAAATTATGAATGCATTGCAATAAAAACATACTTCACATTTTTGAAGGACCAAAAAATCTTAGTTCATCGACCCTGTGCTAAATTTGGCGAGGTATTTTTAGCATTGTAACACTTCGAAAAATTTATCTGAATGGTTGACTTCGATCAAAATTATTCAAAAATAAATTTTAAAACCGGTCAAGAGCAGGTCGGTAGGGTGAGAGTACCGTTCAATTTAGATTTTGAAAATACGTAACAACTTTGTCACATCAAGGACAGTTATCGGGTTAGGTCACTGGACTAACCTCGATGGAAGGATTCTTTCGATATTTCATTTCTTAATACACTTGTTTCATGTTTGTATTCAAAATTCAAATTAAGAGCACTTGGAACAGAAGCGTTTAAGAATTCGACTAGGGTCGAAACGTTTTTTTTTTCAAGCTCAAACTCAAACATTTATTTATTCAATTAGACTTCTTCTAGAAGCACTTTTGAAACGTCATTACGTACATATTTTTAACATTTACCACCAATCATCGATATTTACGTTTGTCCTGAAAATATATTATAATGTTATGGTATTTTACATAATTAACTATGTACGTGTCTCATCTATAATATTTGCAAAATACAGGTTGTTCCACTTGAGCGGATATCGTTTACCACCTCCATTTATATCCTGCACATTGCTCGCCTCGTTGTATTGTTTAGGTACTTGTTTTGCATTACAATCCTGTTAAAAGCAAACGCTTTTACATGTATTGCCATGCTTTGATCCGCTTTTAAGATTTGTTTTTATTAAATAGCTGATTCCGGTTTTTTTAAAGCTGTTTAAAAAAGCTGATTTTATAGTAGTCTATACGATGTTCATTGTTTGATTAAATATTATATAAATATATTTTAAATACCAATTGGTTATTATTTTGTGGAAAAAAATATTTCGGGTATCCATACTAATATTATAAATGCGAAAGTAACTCTGTCTGTCTGTCTGTCTGTTACTCAATCACGCCTTAACTACTGAACCAATTTTTATGAAATTTGTTATGGAGATATTTTGATACCCGAGAAAGGACATAGGCTACTTTTTATCCCGGGAAAATGACGCAATCCCGGAAATCCCACGGGAACGGGAACTATGCAGGTTTTTCTTTGACTGCGCGGGCGAAGCCGCGGGCGGAGAGCTAGTATCAAATATTTTTAAAATAAGTATAAAAGTAGCTTTTGAAATATAAAGGAGATTTAAAAAATAAAAACTTATGACATCTTCAACAGAGAAAATCTCAAATAAATGAACGTTGAACGCTCAATAGTTTATCCTGAAAAAGGTATACGTGTCTATAAAATCCAATTAATCACCGTGTTAATCTCTAGGTCATCCGACGTTTCATTAAACTAAGTTTATCCATAAACTGGCCTACTTATCAAATAGTATCGTGGTTAATATAAAGTGTCGTATTTACTGTGATGCAAAATGTGGTCAGCCAATCGCTTCTCAAATGACAAAAATATATATTGAGGTTAATAGAATTAGATTGTTTAAAATTTTAAGTACTATATGAATTTCGAGGTCTTCGATAGTTCTAAATTCTCTAGGAAAAAGCTTAGGTAAGATTATAAAAAAATATGAAATCTATACTTTTTAATATTATAAGCTGAAGAGTTTGTTTGTTTGTTAGAACGCGCTAATCTCAGGAACTACTGGTCCGATTTGAAAAATTTTTTCGGTGTTAGATAGCCCATTTATCGAGGAAGGCTATAGGCTATATATCATCACGTTAAGATCAACAGGAGCGGATCAATGCGGGTGAAACCACGGAGTAAAGCTAGTTATGAATAACAAATTTAAATGTGTAAGCCCAACATCAATAATAGGATAAAAGACAGTAGTTAGGCTTCCAATTAATTTTAATAACGATTAATTGTACTTTTTGGACAAAGAAAAATTTGCACTATCAAGGTTCTTAAAGATTCTTCTCAGTGGAAGCAAAATTCTGAACTGGTTTGTTTTTTATAAAAAAACTCAAAAAAGTATAAGCATCGCTAAAATCAAGAAAACAAAAACTATTGAGATGTTGACATGTTTTGTACCATTTAGGTTACATTGAAACAATTCAAAAGCAGGTCACAGAAGACTTACTAATGCAAAACCAGAACTGCCACAGTTTATTTTCATAATTATAATCCTCGTGGCTTAGCTAGAAATTAAGGTAAATAAGATAACTTCAACTCTTTACTCCAGATTTCCGTAATTGTTTTATCAATTTTTTCTAAGGCTTTCGTAATTTTCTTGATTGGTCTGCGGATCCTCTGGGTTAGACAATAAAACAGGAAACATACCGATAGAAAAGTTATTAGCGGAAAAGTGACGATGTTCGTTCTTTTCGAATTCCTAAACTAGGCTAAACTTACACAAGTTAATTAAATCTAAATACTTTTCACAGATTACGATCTAAAATAAGTTCTACTTTTCCCAAGCTACAATAGTTACCTTCCAAAGGCCATGTCATCTGCAGCAAAGGCGCCATATCGGGGTTAGTTCCCGACAAATTGACCACAGGTGTAGGAACTGTCGTTTTGATGATTTCGTCTCCATTTAGGTTGTAGGATACTGTTACCAACATTGCTACCGAGAGGATTACTCTGTGGAGAAAAAGTATGATTGATTAAAGTCCAATTGGCTTTTATCTATACTAATATTACAAAGCTGAAGAGTTTGTTTGATTGAACGCACTAATCTCGGGAACTACTGGTCCGATTTGAAAAATTCTTTCGGTGTTAGATAGCCCATTTATCGAGGAAGGTTATAGCCCTCCTCGATAAATGGGCTAATGGGCTATATATCATCTCGCTGAGACCAACAGGAGCGGAGCACTGCGGGTAATAATAATTATATTCGTCGATTGAGACTGTCTGTTGACTGAAATGACTTCCAAAAACAATTAAAGTTGTCAAGTGTGCGCAGAAGCTTTTTTGATATTATGTAAATATACTGGGTATAGATTCACCAATTATTGTAATGACATTGAAACGGGCATGAGTAAATAGAGGAGTAGCAAGCCCTTATTTGTTTGATAGCTGGTTGACATACTTTTGCTTCTTTCAATAATTGATAATTTTCTAGAAATTTATTAGCGAATTTTTAAAAGAAAAATAGTTTTTTCGTCGCGTTTATATTATGACTCATCCAGAGACCAACAGATTGGAACTGATTTTCATGAATTTAGCACAGAAATAATTGAAGGTTTAATGTAATGGGAAAATTCTTCTCTAAATTAATGAATAAAAAAAAATATTATGAAATTAGAATATTAAAATAAGGATATCTTTAAAAAAAAAGTGAAGTCCCGTGTCCCCTAGTGGGGTAAGGGGCAGATGCATTATTCATACATCTGTTTCACTGATCGATTTTCTTTAGGGACAAGTAGGTGAACAGCCTTCTGTGTCCTGCCAGACCGAGACATTTTTTTTTCTTCGTCTCCACCGGGAATCGAACCCAGCACCCCTCGGTTCTACGCTCACGCGTCAACCACTGCACCAAGGAGGCGGAAGGATATCTTTAATTAATAATTATTATCCTGCAAGCTCACGCAGTGTTTTTGGGCTACAGGACCAAAAATCATCGGAAATTAATTAATATTGGTATTTTTACATCCTGCATTAAAAACCAGTATCTGTACAGTTTTGTAAATATTCACTTAATATAATGCAATAATTTAGTGCATTCTTAAGAAACATTTCGAAAAAGGACATTGAATGACATAGTGATACTGTTTATACTTTTTATGTTTGTTGTTGTTTTAATATAATTAATTACACATTTTTCAATTTATTGTCTCTACATCGAATAATAAAGACGTAATAATTAAAGGTTTACTCTGCTATATTCTACTCTATTCCATGCTATTCCACTCTACACTGCTCCACTGTACTCTCTACACTCTACGCAATGCTACTCTACTGCACTGTACTCACATGAGTATCACGCATATAGCGCACTGGAACTTGCGCAGCCGCTTCTGGTAGCTCCGGGAGATGCTGGACTCGAACACGTAGGTCGGCTGCACGAGCGGCGTGCGCTCCTCCGTGCTGCTGCCGGCGCGTTGCATGCTTGCTGGTGGTTATATAAATAAATAAAATAAATCTTTATTTCACCTTTTGGATATATACAATATTGGTTATGAGGCTCTGGCTCTCTTACTAGGCATAGCCTGTGTTAAGAAAGCCAGTCCCTTCCCTTAATACATTGTGGTCTTGATAAAGGTAAAAATAAAAAGAAAATTTAAACAAAGGCAAAAATAAAAATAAAAGGAGGATAGCCAACCCAATGAATGTGTGGTGTGTGTGTTTGTGTGTGTGTGTGTGGTTATATATGTATAAAGATGTCAAGAAAGAGGGATTAAAACTTAATAATAATATTTAAATAACACATACGAATACATGAGTTTTTTTTTTTTTTTTTTTTTTTTTTTTTTTTTTTTTTTTTTATTAGGTCCACCAAACTGGACATAGCACTACAAAAATAGATATGGTTATTCTATGATACATCACAAGTAATAGGTGCTAGACCTTCTAGAGGTGAACACAGCCTGCAATAATAAGTACGCGAATACATATTTACATTATTACAATATTAACATAATTTAGACAAATAACATTATGGATCAATTTAAATACAATATTTATGCAATTTTGGAAACTAATTTTTTAAATGAATTTAGGGATGCGCTAAATATATCGACGTTATTACATACTTTTTCGTTGTAAGCTGAACACATGCGGTGCAATGACGAGTGTTGAGCGTAGTTTGTACGACAAAAGGGAAGACTAAACGTTTTCATGTTAGTGGGACGGCTGAATGGCCTTGGTACATGTATGCTAATTTTTCCTAATAATTGAGAATTATCTATTTTACCATTTATAATTTTGTATAGAAACACGATATCAGAAAGGGTCCGTCTGCTTTCAAGCGATTTCATTTTAAAGTGCATAAGTCTAGAAGAATAAGACGTTAGGTTACGGCAAAGAATGTGAGTGAAAGTTAGGTGGTACAGGAATTGTTTCTGTATCCGTTCCAACCGCTGTATGTGTACGGCATAAGTAGGATTCCACACAGGGCTACAGTATTCGAGGAGAGATCGTACGTAGCAATTAAAAAGCAATACTGGTACTTCAGAGTCATTAAAGAATTTGCTCTGTCTAATGATGAATCCAGAAAGGCGTGCGGCCCTTGTTGCTAACGAGTCTATGTGCTCGCGAAAGTCGACTTTTGTGTCCACCACAACACCGGGATCGCGAATGTTCGTGACTTCACCGATTGGAATGTTATCAATAGAGTAAGTTACATGAAGTGGATTACGTTTCCTTGTGAATTTTATATGATAACACTTAGATACGTTAAGGAACATGTTATTTTTTGCGCACCATAATGTAATGCCGTTGATATCGTTTTGTAATGCTAAAGTATCTTCATGGTTTTTTATTACCCTATACAATTTGAGATCGTCGGCGAACATTTGGTACTTAGACGTAATGTTGGCACCTAGGTCGTTAACGTATAGTAGAAAAAAGAGTGGACCGAGGTGAGAGCCTTGAGGTACACCTGAGGGTAATGGTCGAGCGACTGACTTGTAACCTCTGAGTACAACTAATTGGGACCTGTTACGAAGGTATGATTCGCACCATCTGAGCAGAGAGCCGCAAATACCTGCGTGGTACAATTTTTGGACAAGAAGGCTATGATCAACCATGTCAAATGCCTTGGAGAAATCGGTGTAGATAGCATGAATTTCATTTTGTTTTTCGAGCTCTTCATTGATGTCGCTGACGTATTCCAAAAGATTAGACATGGTTGAACGCCCCGGAAGAAAACCGTGTTGACAGGGGTCAAACAGAGGTTTGAGATGAAAATAAAATCTGTTGTAAATTATGGATTCGAACAGTTTACCCATGGCTGACAGTATTGATATCGGCCTATAATTCTTAACATCGCTCTGATCACCTTTTTTGTGTATTGGAGTGATGTGGGCAATTTTCCATTTAGTCGGAAAATGGCCGAGGGAGATAGATTTATTGTAAATGTGGTACAGAGGCTTTGTGAGTTGCACAGAACAAGTTTTTAAGAACAGGGGAGCGATTCCGTCTGGGCCTGGTCCCTTGTTAATGTCTATTCCTTGAAGTGATTTGTAGATTTCAGTTTCAGAGATGTTGCAAGACCCGAGAGATCCATTGTTAGTGAAGGGTGTCATAGCGAAATCTACTGAATGGGGTGCAAGTTTACTATTGTATATGGAGTGGAAGTATTCAGAAAAGAGATTACAGATATTGTGCCCACCTTGAACGTTTCGGTCCTCAAGATACATTTCATCAGGAATGTCCCTACTATTTGATCTTAAGGATTTTATAAAAGACCAGAAGTATTTTGGGTCTTTTTTTATTTGAGCCTTTGCCTCAGATTTAAGTCTATTAATACATGTCAGTAGCATTTTTTGGCAACGGTCACGTAACATTTGAAAAGTAACCAGGTCCATTGGATTAGAGTATTTTTTGTACCTGTTATGATACTTTGACTTTTCGTTTAGGCATTTAATTAATGACCGACTGAACCAAAAGGGATAGTTCTTGTTATTTTTTGGTCGTAAGGGCGTGTATTTTGTTATTATGGGAGTTATAACACTATAGAATGTATCAACTGTTTCGTCAACTGTTTGTTTAGATTTAAAATAGCTATCCCAACATATTTTATCTAATTCCTCTTTGATTTTATTGTAGTCTGCCTTAGAAAAATTGAGGCTAGGAAACTTATTAATTTTGGGTGGTTTGTAGTTTTTTAGTTTGATATGTATGTCTAAAGGAGGGTGATGATTATCAATTTTTACTAGGGGGAATGGATTGATCATAACTTGAGATGAGTCTTTTGCGTTAGTGACAATAAGATCTAGCGTGCGGTTATTAATGTTTGTGACAGGATTTATTTGGTGGAGACTATTGAATGAAAGGGTGTCAATTAGTAGATTGTCGATTGGATTTGACGAGCAGGTAGGGACTAGATCTTTGTTTGTATCTAATTTCCATTGGATGTGAGGCAGATTAAAATCACCCGCCAACAAGATCACCGATTTCTTCGGTAGTTTATGCTGAACAATATTGTTTAAGTTTGAGGTGAAGTTATTTAAATTAGTTAAAGAGATAGGAGGAGGGAGGTATACTGCGCAAATAAATAGGGGGACGATGGAATTGCCTTGTTTCAGCTTAACAGCTAGCCATAGGTCTTCGATTGAGGATTCCCATTGCAGCTTACGAATTGGCTGGAACTTATTTAGGACAGCTACAAGTACACCACCTCCAGAGATTTTCTTAGAATCAGAGGAGCTTCGGTCCCTTCTGAATACCGTGTATCTGTTGTCAAAAAGTTCGCGATCGAAAACCGAGTCATTCAGCCAAGTCTCCGTGAAAATAACAATATCAGCATTTTATTTTAAAACATTTGTAAAAAGTTCTTCTGTTTTAGTCCGAAGACCTCTTACATTTTGGTATGTAATTTTTATTTTAGTACAATCGTTTATAACCATTCAGCAAAAAACTAATCGAATTTAAGGGAATTCAGAAAGTCTAAATCCTTAACCACAAAGCTTTTTGACGTTATGTCCTTCCTCATATAAATACGGCCGTTTCTAACCCACACAAATTGAACGTTTTTGTCCTTGGACACTTTACGAGCCGCTGCGTGTAATTGTTTGTTTGTAGGTGATAGATGTTCACAAACGTACACAGGTTTCTGTTCCCCGGCGAGGCCCAAATGAGATGAGTTAAGTTTATTGTCCTGATGAGTCCTGTTGAACGTCTTAACGGCTGCAAGTATTTTATCCCGAACCAGAGGACTAGGGAGTTTGACTATAATCGATCTAGGTCGGTTTGATGTTTGGTTAATTTTTGCGACGCGATGATAGTTTATTAACTCGTTTTCCGGTAGCACGCAGCCCACTGTAGCAACAAGCTGCTGAATAGTTGTTTTAAGGTTTTCTGCTTTAAATTCTGGAACGTTCTGAATTTCTAGATTACAATCTCTCGATTGTTGTTCAAGTTGATTCAGCTTAGCACTCAAATCAGTTACTTGTGATCGTAATGAAGAGTTCTCCAATTCCAAGTTTCCTATCTTCTTGGTCTTTACGTCCAGGTCAGCTTTGAGCTCGTCACACTTCGATGACATGAAATTTACACTATCTGTGAGCTCCTGTATTATACTGCGTGTGCCAGAGTTTTCCTCAGCAAAATCTCGCCTTATATCTCTGAGAAGACGCGATAAAGATTCGTCGAGTTTTTTGTCGATGTACTGTTTGAGGTCTTCGCAATCAGCAGCGGGTGAAGTCAGTCCTACTGGACGGTGAGGAGAATTGGAGTTTCCACCCCGTTTGTCTGTAGATTTACACTCTGAGCAGTGAGCACTTCCAATTGGCCTTGTAGGATTTAGATTCTTTAGAAAAGTTATCTGCAGGAATGCCCAGGCACTGGAAATGGTACGTGGAATTGCACTTGGAACAAATTTTAAGATCGTTTGTCTTAACTTGCTTGTTACACTTACTACATATATTCATTGTTTTTAATTTCCCGTAATCTTGGTAAATTTTCTGAAGCTGGCAACTCTACGTCTTAGCAAAAATGAAGTTTGACGTTGTCAATTGATTTTGACATGTAAAATCTTGGTTGATTGCGGGTATTTAGCGCTGTGCGTTGTTTGAGGGTATAAAATTCGGTATTGTATTTTGCTATTTCTAGTTGATAAAATGAAAGTAAAGTTGAGATAACAATACCACAGCTTCCTTGTGAGATATATTTCACAAATCACACACTATAAACTTAATACTGATAGAATTTTAATAATAATTTGAAGTTATTGTACGAGCGTATTTATCAAGGTAAAATGTTGCCACAATTCCAAATGAGTTGAAAAGAGATACTTGTAATGGTTTCAAGTAATATCTTCTTAATATACTATTATAAAGGCGAAAGTTTGTAAGGATGTATGGATGTATGGATGTATGGATGTATGGATGTATGGATGTTTGTTACTCTTTCACGTAAAAACTACTGAACCGATTACAATGAAATTTAGCACACATATAGAGGGTAACTTGGATTAACACATAGGATAGGTTTTATCCCGGAAATCCCACGGGAAAGGGAACTATGCGGGTTTTCCTTTGAAAACGCGGGCGAAGCCGCGGGCGGAAATCTAGTGAATAATAAATTAAATAAGATCGTTTGAGCACCACAGAGAAAATGGATAGAAAATGGAAAGATTTGAATTATGGTTTTGAGTTAGATTAAGTTTTAATTTGTTTTGTTAGCTTTTTCATTGTATATAGTTAATTAAATAATAGCTAATATTTTCAGTTTCAAATGGACTCGACGATTTTATTTTCTAATGTAAATATTTAGAAAATTTTGAGTTTTACTTTGTTTTATACATACTTATAGATTACGATGAGGTCACCATAGTTAAATAATTATTGTCATTTATAAACTGCGTCAGATAAAATTGGAATTACCTCGTATTTTAGAAAATTTTATTTTTTTGTCATCGATATTGGCAGTTTGGCACATTTAGTAATTTACTCTTCGATCGTTAATCTTATCTTCTTATATATAAAATTCTCGTGTCACAATGTTAGTCTGCATACTCCTCCGAAACGGGTGGACCGATTCTCATGAAATTTTCTGTGCATATCGGGTAAGTCTGAGAATCGGCCAACATCTATTTTTCATATGTACCACGGGCGAAGCCGGGGCGGACCGCTAGTTCTTATATATAAAATTCTCGTGTCACAATGTTAGTCTGCATACTCCTCCGAAACGGGTGGACCGATTCTCATGAAATTTTCTGTGCATATCGGGTAAGTCTGAGAATCGGCCAACATCTATTTTTCATATGTACCACGGGCGAAGCCGGGGCGGGCCGCTAGTATGTATATAAAATTCTCGTGTCACAATGTTAGTCTGCATACTCCTCCGAAACGGGTGGACCGATTCTCATGAAATTTTCTGTGCATATCGGGTAAGTCTGAGAATCGGCCAACATCTATTTTTCATATGTACCACGGGCGAAGCCGGGGCGGACCGCTAGTATTCCTATAAAATACACTTCATGAACTATTTCTTTCTTAACTATTACCAAACTCACCCGCAAACAAAAGGCATTATTATTTGAACAGTCATGATTGTGTTGAGCACAACAGCAGACTGTTATTTGATAAGATAAAATTCCACTTTTTCATTAATGAACTGTGAATGAAACGATTAACGAGTTAGGTACTATGGGTAATTAATAATTGTTTTATTTTTTTCAACTGAATATTTTTTGTTCCAGTTGTCTGGAAGAAAGAACCATACAGCGAAACTTACCAACATTTACTAAATGGTTACTTACCACTTAGTAGATGTTGGTAAGTTTCGCTGTATGGAAAATAGTTATAAAAAAAGTAACTAAACTTTATAAGCTTTTATTAACACCAATTATTGTTTGAAGTTAATTGTTTTTTTGTAAACATTTAAGTCATTATAAGGACTCTATCCTAGATTTCGAAATTAGTGTAATGTAATGTGTTGAAATCCATAAAAAATTTAGTTAATCTATTTCTAACGTTGTAGGTGGTATCTGTGGTAGGTATGTACCACAACTAATAGGTAGGTAATTGTAATCATGCTCACACAATATATTTAATGGTAATGACAATTAGAAAATGGAAAATTAAAAAAAAAATGAAACATAGGTAGTTAGATATTACGTTATTACGTTACATAGTTACGAATCGTATTAATTTGATTTGTATAAGCTTTTGTTTTCATTATCATTGGGTTGCAGGATTCTAATCCGCTTAACTAGTGTTAAATTACCACCTATGGTGTCATGGTTTTAACGAATCTGTTCAACATATTTTATAATAATTTGGAAAATCCAAAAGTGCACGCCTCATAATTTTTTTTTAATAAATATTTATTAATTATTATTTTTGTTTATTTAATAACAATTAAACCACATCGAATCAGACCCTGAAAAATGAAAGGGTTCTATTCCTGAGCATACTCAAGCGTAAGAGAAAAAAAAAGACTCGATTAGTAAAGTATTTCGGTCGCTATCGTGTTAACAAGAAAAAGGATCCGCACATACAGACACACGGACGTCCAAGACAGAACTTTTTTAAACTGTTTTTTAACAAGTTTAAATAACAAAAATGACATCAAAAATATCATGAACGTTAAAAATAGTGTTTTTTCTTAATATGTGTGTGTATGTATTATCTTATAAGTGCAATGTATGATACATAAAGACATTTTAAGTTTGAAAAATCAGATGTTTTGCGCGAAGTGACAGTAGTACCCACCTCAACGCTTCGCTTATGAGGCGTGCAAAATTTAATGTTTAAAACTTGTTGAATAATCTATACTAATATTATAAAGCTGAAGAGTTTGTTTGTTTGTTTGTTTGAACGCGCTAATCTCGGGAACTACTGGTCCGATTTGAAAAATTCTTTCGGTGTTAGATAGCTCATTTATCGAGGAATGCTGTAGGCTATATATCATCACGCTACGACCAACAGGAGTGGAGCCACGGGGGTGAAACCGCGCGGAGCAGCTAGTATATTATAATTGTTTAAGATTTACAATTTGGACAATTACTGATACATAGTTGCGTTAGTGGTCAATTAAATATCTTTTAATTTCTTTAAATATAAAAAAAAATTATATCTACGTTATGTATTGATTACTTAATTTAGATTAGATTTACAGCAAGATAACTTTTAATTGAATACGGACATTGTTATTTTGCTTCGCACTACTTAATTCTTATTAACATAACTTTAAAAACATCAAAACATCAAACTTTGCTCCTATGGATAATAAAATATGGAAAATATTTGGCAAACTGGTCCAACAAGTTTTCCGTTCATGATTGTTTATACTTACTTACGCTAAATTTAACTTGTTATACATAACTATTGCACGCCTCATAAGCGAAGCGTTGAGGTGGGTAACTACTACTGTCACATCGCGCAAAACATCTGATTTTTCAAACTTAAAATGTCTTTATGTATCATACATTGCACTTGTAAGATAATACATACACACACATATTAAGAAAAAACACTATTTTTAACGTTCATGATATTTTTGATGTCATTTTTGTTATTTAAACTAGTTAAAAAACAGTTTAAAAAAGTTCTGTCTTGGACGTCCGTGTGTCTGTATGTGCGGATCCTTTTTCTTGTTAACACGATAGCGATCGAAATACTTTACTAATCGAGTCTTTTTTTTTCTTTTACGCTTGAGTATGCTCAGGAATAGAACCCTTTCATTTTTCAGGGTCTGATTCGATGTGGTTTAATTGTTATTAAATAAACAAAAATAATAATTAATAAATATTTATTAAAAAAAATTATGAGGCGTGCACTTTTGGATTTTCCTAATTATTTTAAATTATTGAAACTTTAAATACATTTAAATATTGATAAAGTTTATTTGAATATTGGTATTATTCAGTTCATAAACTACATACTTACCTATATATTAAAAAAAAAAACAAACACAAATTTATCGTAAAATCTTTTAGATTTGACGAATAAGCAATAACAAACATAAGATTAAAACTTTTCGAAGATCATCAATAAATTATAAATACCTATAAAAATAATTACTTACTTATATAAATAAATGAAAAATAATAAAAATAAATTTCCGTTTCCAACTTACGTATTAGTTAATTTAAATATTGACCACACACAATTTTCACAATTTCGAAATTATTATAAACTATAACAACGCGATCGATACAAAATTTAAACACACTGATAAACAATTAAAAACATACTCACTTTTGAATTAATAGACTAACTAAACATTTAACCGTTCGCGCGTAAGTCACAACACAGACTACCAAATTGCTACCAAGTACCAACTACTACCGACTACCGACTAACCCCGACCATAGTATAATATTATCTGTGCCCCTTATCCCTGCGCGCGAAGCCTCTACAATCACATGGCTTACGGGTTTCGGGACGATGACCTTAAAGGTACGTTCAAATTATCTTTACGCACAACCTACAAGATACTATTTCGTGTAAAACATTATTTTTTTCTTATTGATATCTAGTTAAATAGCTAAGTAAAAAGCTGATCATAGAAGAATTATTGTGAAATATGTATTAGCTTATAATTTAATTTTCTCAGTTGAACTTAGGAGTAAGGATTTCTTTGATTGAAAAGGGAGCTTTTGCCGTGAAAACATCTGTAACTTGTAAGGAGGTGAAAGAAAATAGGTTTGTATATCACCCGATTGTAGAGGTCAAACGGTGTATGATAGTGGAGCGTTAGTTCCTTATTTCCATCCTCTGTTCCTTGTTTCCTGTTAGAACAATTTACACTACCTACTTTTTCTTTTACAATATTTCTCTTGTAGAGTTGAAGTCACCATTCAATGCAATGGCAAAAATTTTAAATATTTTATTCCGAGTCTTTGGAAGACATCCATATATTTTACAAAAACGTCATTATTACTAATGTGAACAGGGGTCTGAATAAAATATTAAAAAATATAAGTATATTATTCAAAAAAGAAAAAGTTGTTACATTTAAATTTCAATTATTGTTTATGGCAAACGGATGTGAGACGTTTACTTAAAAATATAAACACAAAACAACATCGTTTACCTACCTGATCTTGAATATCGGTTATTAAGAAGTGATCATATTCATTTATTATTGAGTGCTTAGTAGCTATTTCTCATGATAGAAACTTAATTTCAGAAGATCGTAAATATTTTGTTGTCAAAAAAGTATGAAATACCTACTAAATACCTACTAATTTCTATCGTGGTAAAGTCCTGCTTGCCAAAGGCCCCTGATTCTATATAGCTGGCTGTTTTAATATAAAGTGAATAAGTAGATATGCCAGAACTTTTTATGACATTGATTTAACATAGTTTAAATATGTTTTAAGACAAAACAATTAAATAGTAAACCATCTATTATACTCGTTCGTGTTATACACCCTTCTATTCCCTACTATAATCTATACAAATATTATAAAGAGGAAAGGTTTGATTTTTTGTTTGTTTGTTTGTTTGTATGAATTGAATAGGCTCCGAAACTACTTGGCAGATTTGAAAAATTCTTTCACTGTTGGAAAGCTACATCATTTCTGAGTGACATAGGCTAGGTTTTATCCCGGAAATCCCACGGGAACGGGAACTATGCGGGTTTTTTTTTGAAAACGCGGGCGAAGCCGCAGGCGGAAAGCTAGTAATATTATAAATGCGAAAGTAACTCTGTCTGTTTGTTACGCTTTCCCGCTTAAACCTCTCAACCGATTTTGATGAAATTTGGCAAAGACAATGTTTAGACCCTGAGAAAGAACATAGGCTACCTTTTATCAAAACAACACGCGGGCGGAAGCTAGTTTCAAATATAGGTCGAATCGCCTGAAACGAGAACAATAATTAGAATAAACACATAAAAATATAGCTTTCTACTATCAATTTTATTTTCAGCTATTTTGGCAACAATAAGTTCTTGAACAAATCTAAATTTAAATTCTTGTATCTAAATGGGCATATAGGTTAAAGTTGTTACATTTGTGTCGATATAATCGATACTGCAAGTTGCAATTTCGGAAGCGGGAATCAAATCTCGTTTAAAGAGGTCAATGCCCCAGTTTTACAAATACGACTTTATATTATTATGTTTCAATTTAGTGTTTATTTAGGAACATTGTTGATTTTCTCGAGAATTTGAAAGATTAGATAAGAATGAATGAATGAATAAAAAAATCTTTATTGGCATCTTTATCATTATAATTTATAAGGCAAGTTATAAAAATCGAGGAAAATTAATGAGTCATGCATAGTATGTAAATATATAGAATTATAGTTCTCTGTTCTATTCACCTACTAGATAGGGGTGATTTTATAGATTACTAGCAGTCCGCCCCGGCTTCGTCCGTGGTACATATTTACGTTTTCTCTACGTAAGAACCATCCTCGTACTTCAAGGAATATAATAAAAAAAGAATTATCGAAATCGGTTCAGCCGTTCTCGAGTTATGCGCTTACCAACACATTTTGCGATTCATTTTTATATATAAGACTAGCGGTCCGCCCCGGCTTCGCCCGTGGTACATATTTACGTTCTCTCTACATAAGAACCATCCTCGTACTTCAAGGAATATAATAAAAAAAGAATTATCGAAATCGGTTCAGCCGTTCTCGAGTTATGCGCTTACCAACACATTTTGCGATTCATTTTTATATATAAGATTAGCGGTTTCTTCTAATTTTCCACTTTTCTTTTCCGCTCGCCTTACCATATTGGATACATCATGAAATAACGATATTGTAGTGCGGGCAAAGCGAGCTTATCGTATGATTCAGAATTCTGACCGCATAAGTTTCGTAAAAGGAAGAGAGGTAGTTACCAACTTAATTTTTTTTCTACAAAATTCTACAATTTTATATGTCTATAGTAGGTAAGTATGAATATTAATAACTAGCTTTCCGCCAGCGGCTTCGCCCGCGTACTTAACGAAAATCCCGTATAGTTCCCGTTCCCGATAAAATATATCTTGCATGTCTTTGTCTCATGTCTCATGTCTCAAGCTATCTGTACTACACAATTTGAAGTTTATCCATTCAGTACTTTTTGAGTTTATCCCGGACATACATACCTACAGACAATCAGACAAAATTTCTAAAGACAATATAGGTATAGGTACCTATCTAGTATCATGTTACACACCTAAGTTGATTATCACTAGGAATTAATGAAATCAGACATTAAAATTTATTATTCGAATTCCTTCTTTATCTTCATAATATTACAATCGCTTAAGAAAAGAGATGGGTTTTTAATTAAGTATGTATTTATGTACCTATTTTAATTTGATAGAGTTTTATCTCATAGATATGCTGCACTATCAAAATGTAATTCTAGGATTCTAATAGGTTTATGATTTCCATGGTATTTTTGATATAATGTAAATTGTAATCATTACTAATTCTAAATAAAATTAATGAAATATAAGTATAATATATTCATTCTTCTAAGAAAGTAAATTTTAGTTTGTTTCACAAAAACAGGCACTACAAATTTCGTTTAAATAACATACGAGCGTTTTCAAAAAAAAGTGTACCCCTCACTTTCGGCCTGTCCCCTGTGTTTCAAGTCGAATAACAAGTAAAATTTATATGATGGCTAATTATATAATGCTTGAAAAGTATTAAATACATCATAATTTGATAAATGCAAACAATTAATTCATGGAAACATTGCGTACTATTTTTTAAATAATCATTTTTAAAACTAAATCAAACTTGTTTATCGGCCGATACCTAATCGTCATAGTGTGCGCATTTGCTTACATCTGCGTACTGATTAAGAGCCCGACCAAACTATCTGCCGATAAAAAGTCTGTGGTCTGCGGGGGCTCTAAAGTGTCAGTTTTTGGCGTGTCCCCATCCAAGTTCTTCGATGTTAGAGAAGCGATTCTAAAAAGTTTTATACCAAGGTACCATAAGTTTTAGTGTCATCTAAAAGTACATTTATTTGCGAATCGTCGCATGTAGTTCATAATTAAGGCCTTATAATCGTTTAAAAGCAATTTGATTTCCAAAAATATCTTAAAAAGTGGTACCGACCGGACATGTCGGGTTTATCACGGCTAATAATGCCACTTACAAATTTTAGATTACTATTTGAATTTTATAAATGGCAAAATTATCGTTTACTTTCACCGTCCGCTAATTTAAAAAAGCTTATTTTCAAATACAGTTCGAGTAAAACAGAAGTGTTTTGTGAGTGCAACGGCCGTTGCAATTTCTACTGTCTGGTTTGAGACATATTATTACTTGATACAGGGAAGTAAACATCGTTTAAATACTTTCAGAAGATGAGCAATATATTCATTAACCGTTATTTACATTTGATAATCAGTGTAGGCACAATTTTTCGTCAGAATATAATTTTGACTAAAAACTGAAAAGAAAACGTCACGTCAGTTTTGCAACATTTTGCTTCGTGACCTATAGGCTGACAAGAAAAGTCGCAAAACTGCAGCATAAAGCCAAGTCTAGATTGTCATTGTAATATTCTTCATAATTTTTATAATTTTTTCATATTTTTAGGTTTCACTGATCTCGGGACCAAAAAGGACATGTATAACTTGCAAAAAATGGTATTGCAATGAATGCGTTGGTCAGCAGGTATACCCTGAATACATAATATGTGATACATGTATGGAAAGTTAAAAGGTGTAGGTAGTGTAACTCTGAGTTTTACCCTAAAATTGATACTGTGTCAAACTATGTGTTGGTGTATTTTTTTTATGAGACTTAAATAAAATTTTTGTAAACATATTCTCGGTTTTATTTTAACCATGTTAATTGGATTCAATATAAACCTAGCCTTATGAAAAATGGTCTATCGGTTTTGCGACAGTCCCCCGTTTTGCGACAAGAAAAATTTTAGTTTTTACATTTTTTTATTATACGAGACACAAATAATTTGATTTCAATATTTAAAATGGTTTTACTGTTCCGAAATAAAATAACCACTTTGCCGATTTTAATCGAAATGTATTAAGTATCGTAAAAGTAACGGCTACTTTGGCATCAGCTGTGGCAAAACAGAACTTAAAGCTCGTTTAATAGGAATTTTATTAATTTGTCGACTTCAATTTTCTATTTTTTAAATAATGTAGGTATGTTATAATCTTCGTAACACAATCAAAATATTTTGCGTCTTTCTTAGTAGTATGGATTCCCGGGTACTGCCTCACTCTATGCTGCCTCACTGTATGGTACGGTGAGGACGTGACTTGATTGAAAACCCCGACTAAAAAAAAAAAAAAAAAAAAAAAAAAAAAAAGTTTGGACTCTTTTCCCACTAAAGCGGCCACGCTGAGTCGATAGCACTCACTCCCGAAGCGATAGGATGCACGGTTCCAAAGATAGCTGAGGTGTGCAGATCGATTAACTCTTAACAAATATCAATTAGATAAGAGTTAATCGATGGGTCATTAATGGGACGCTAATGACCCACCGGTTGTTTGCCTTTTCCTATTATCTATCGGCGTTCATATCTATTACTCATTGTGCACCTCGCTTATCACTGCTTTTGTATTAAACTTCTTTGTTACGACCTACCTCGCTATTCTAACCAAACGATGTATTATTATATTCAAGAAAAAATACGTCTAAAATCCTATATTTATATATTATCCTACTATATTATTATAATTGTTGCTTTTTTAAAAAGCGATTCGCTTCTGGCACTCGCCGGCCGCTGCCGCGGCACGCTCGCTTTGCTCGCTCGGCTCGTGCGTTGTTTATCAAAGTCTAACCTAACCTAACCTAATTGTTGCTTTTTTTAAAAAGCGATTCGCTTCTGGCGTTGTTTATCAAAGTCTAACCTAACCTAATTGTTTTTCCGGGTAATCTGATGTATCGAACTTTGTTACGGCAGGACAAGGATTGTAAAAGAGTTGATTGAAAATAAAACATATTATTTCCATATATTATTTCTTTATTTACACCCGCATTACACTACAATACAATTTAACAAGTGTCATATCATTTCTTGGTGAGTCATACGAAAAATTTGTAAGGAAATCTTCCAATCTCAGGCCTCGGAACTTGTAGTACAAATATACCACGCAATACTCTCCACAAAACGTGGAATAGATATCCTGAATTCTAGCAGTATTATAGTCCCACATGCGACAATTTCTTCTTAAAAATTCCGCTATTACTATAATCGGTTTACGTCCGAAGGAATCAAAATATTCTCCAACTCTTTCGTGGTTGATATGAATAGCTACCCAATGAGAACCTGGCTGTGAGTCAGGGTCGAGATTGCATATAATAAATGCAGGTATGTGTATATGCATTGGCAGGCGATTCGAGGGGTACACGCTATACTGGAGGCTGGGGTGTATTCTATGAAGACTCATTTGCAGGTCTAATGTATTCATTTTTACATGTTTGACCTCATCCAATTTCTATCAATCATCAACCTAAACTAACATCATGTTATATTGTCATCCCAATATATGAAATATTTTTATATGTATTTATTTAGAAATGCAGGCCGGCCAATATATGCAATATTTTTATATGTATATTTATTGTTTGTAAGGAAATAAAAAATAGTAAATTGCATACAATTTGTTTTATTTAATTTTATAATGTTTCCCTTAGTTACATATACACAAAATGCATTAAGCATACATTAAGCAATATTCACTACAAACTGAAGTCCAAAGATAATGATTCCCAAATTATTCTCAATATAATTATAAGTACATAAGTGATTGCTTAACTATGTTCGTTGTTTTTGTTTGTGTTTGTTGTGTCATGTCTTGTGTATTAGTTGTTAGCTAAGTATGTTAATGTATTCATTTTTCGGAAATCCTTATAGATAAGATAATGATTCCAAAGTCGTGCTAGCCCCTTCCCAAATCTATCATATAAATATCCCTGCACGCATCCTTAGTATATTGTGTTTCGAATTCAACCACAGGTCAACGCGTAGAAATTTATTACAAATAACAAAATGGAGGTAAGTTATTATTATTATTAATATTATTTTTAATTATTACTTCAGTAAAATCTTTATTTATTTTTATCTTGTTAAACATATTTTTAATTATATATGTTATGTTTCAGGCTTCTTACAACCTCAAAGATGTGGAAAAATGTTTCAAGCCCTATAATTATTATGATTTATCGGATGAAGATGAGGTTTCTAACTTAACAATAAATAAAAATAAGAGGACCAGTCGTTTAGATGACTTTTTTCTTCAAGAGCCTGTATACAACATAACAAAGGAGATATCGGAGGAAGATAGTGCAAAACACTACAGCTTTAAAAATTAGGTTTCTTCATGTGGTAGCTTAGTAATTAGTTTATCTACTAGTATAAATGAGGTAAGTTATTATTATTATTAATATTATTTTTAATTATTACTTCAGTAAAATCTTTATTTATTTTTATCTTGTTAAACATATTTTTAATTATATATGTTATGTTTCAGGCTTCTTACAACCTCAAAGATGTGGAAAAATGTTTCAAGCCCTATAATTATTATGATTTATCGGATGAAGATGAGGTTTCTAACTTAACAATAAATAAAAATAAGAGGACCAGTCGTTTAGATGACTTTTTTCTTCGAGAGCCTGAGCGGAAAAAGAAAAAGGCGAAACTATCTTCAATTGTTGGACGTTCAGTGAAGGAGGGATGCATTTCATATATTTCAACAGACAAAGATGACGGAAAGGATGCTGATCTACTAGTGAAAATTGATTTATATAGTTTAAAAAAGTTGAAAGAAATCCCGGTGTCGCAACATTGGAAAAATGCTGATATTCGCATTAAATATTATACAAAAAACGATTCTAACATAGATCTTCAAATAAAAGATATTGTATACAACATAACAAAGGAGATATCGGAGGAAGATAGTGCAAAACACTACAGCTTTAAAAATTAGGTTTCTTCATGTGGTAGCTTAGTAATTAAATAGGAAGTTTGTAAGGAAATAAAAAATAGTAAATTGTATACAATTTGTTTTATTTAATTTTATAATGTTTCCTTTAGTTACATATACACAAAATGCATTAAGCATAACACATAAATCTAAAACATAACACACATTATAACCTTAACTACTATAGTCTACAGTAACATTTCTTAAAAACTACAATTATTTTACATTAGTTACAATCAAACAATACATTTTAAATATGTAATAAACTATTATATAACATTATAGCAATATCATAATTTTACATGCAGTACAAATTTTGTATATATACACACAGAAATAATAGTAAAAAGTCACTTAGCGTAATTTATAATGTCCCCAAGCCAATGTATCAATGTTGTTGTTCATAATACATCGATTGGTATCATTATATGATAAAGATGTTTTATTTATTTTTTGTGTAAAAATAGTGTGTTTGATTGACTTAAATCGAAGCATACTTCTTGAGAACTTTAAATTATTCCATTTCTTTCATAAAACATATAATATATATTTTTTTATTGTAAATTTTTAAGCATTAACCTATCATTTAGTGTGTATTTTTATTTTTTTTAACTCTGTTGTAAGAACTAGAAATTCGACGCCATATACGCATAAAATTTCATCAAAGTAAGGTTATTTTAACTTAGATTTTCTTTGAATTTTTCAATAAAAGTACTTAAATTGCTTCGAACATATTTTAGGATGTCTCAGTGTCTTTACTGTTGTATATTTTATAAGAAAACTTCTTCTAATTAATTTTGTGTAAAATACAAAGACACGAACGTCCCGCATGGAAAAAATTGAAACACGCCTCAGGTTATTGGCTATTAAACAAACTGGACAATGAATATCAATAAATTGTCTCGAACGCATTTTAGATATTGAATGAATCTTTAATTTGAGATATCATCACACATTGTTACTAATTTAGTTTTGTTAAACGAGCTTCTAAAGAATTACAGAAACAAGCCAAAATCACTCTAAAATCGATAGGGACTCTTAAGGGTCTCAGATATATCTAAAATACAAAATCCTAAATAAATCGGCTTATCATAAATTAATTTTGTTTTCCGTAATTGTATTGCGACTAATTAATGTTCTGAAAATATTGATAAACTATGGAATTCTGGTTTTGCAATCCAATCCTGAGCACCTAAAACTTTACCACGATTATCCCAGTGAGTTAGTAGTTTAACGTTTACTCTTTTTCAATATTTTCCATAGTCATATCGAAGACAGAATTGTTCATTAATTTAAAAAAGTCTTTTTCAAAGTTTGATGTAGCTAACGTTCTCAAACTAGTATTTAAGTCTATGTATTTCTTTAACCAAGAACTCTGTTTAAATTTTAAAATTCTATGTACTTTAATTAATCCAATTCCCATTTCAATTCATTGTTTTAAATTCCTGTAGTGAATGATGTATTTATTTTTATTATTTAAATTAGGAACTAATTTAGTTTCTTCAGTATTACCCACACATATGTTTTCAGGACATAACGAAAAGTCAGAATGCAAATTATGAAGTTCATCAGGATATTCCAAATCAACTTCTAAAACAGAACCGAAATCAGAGTTATCCGACACATTATAATCTGTATTATAATCTATCCATTCGAAACCACCAACAGGAAGAGATTGAGTTAGGATAGTTCCTTTTTAGTTCTGTAAACTGATCATCATTAAGATTTTTAGCTAGTTGATCTAAACTACACGATAAAAATTTCAATGAATCTATGAATCTTAAACTTACTGATTGATTATTTATTGTTAGCAAAAATGTATTTTTATTTATTTATTTTTTTATTTTTTCACCTTCAAGAAAATTTCAAAAGTTCTATGTCAGTAATTGATATTTTTGGTTTATCGCATTCAAATGTAAATATTAATATAAAATACATTTTTTAACTAATTGTATTAGGTGTAGTTTGGGCAAGTGTATAATTCATATTTAATTTTAAAATCAAAGTCAATTAATTTTTCGAGAATGATGTAAATATTTTAGAATGTTTTATTGGATTAATTTTCAATCCAGTATTCGGTTAGCGAGCTTATTACAATATTAAGTACTATTTATTCTTTTGATTTATCTTTCCACCTTCCAAACAATATGAGATAAAAAATGTCAAATGATTTTTTTCTTAATAATAGTTTTTATTTTTTCATTAGACGTTTAAATTCAAGTTAAGCTTCATAAAATATGATCATATTATATTACAAAATAAAAACCTATGCATTAATATTTACTTACCTTTTTTACGAATATTTGATATCCTCATACTTTTTTTTCTTTGCTTTTGATATTCTTATTATGTCTATTTATTTTTTCGACGACGATAAAATTTTAAAAACTCGACCCCAAAATAAGACCATCCGCTCGATTTTTGCAAATAAGCAAAAATGTTTTTCATTATTTTTTTTTAGGATGCTGGCACATTCACAGGTTCGCCAGGACTGGCGAACCTGCGAATCAGTGGCACCCATCCTAAAAAAAATAAAATAATGAAAAACATTTTTGCTTATTTGCAAAATCAAGCGGGTGGTCTTATTTTGGGGTCGAGTTTTTAAAATTTTATCGTCGTCGAAAAAATAAATAGACATAATAAGAATATCAAAAGCAAAGAAAAAAAAGTATGAGGATATCAAATATTCGTAAAAAAGGTAAGTAAATATTAATGCATAGGTTTTTATTTTGTAATATAATATGATCATATTTTATGAAGCTTAACTTGAATTTAAACGTCTAATGAAAAAATAAAAACTATTATTAAGAAAAAAATCATTTGACATTTTTTATCTCATATTGTTTGGAAGGTGGAAAGATAAATCAAAAGAATAAATAGTACTTAATATTGTAATAAGCTCGCTAACCGAATACTGGATTGAAAATTAATCCAATAAAACATTCTAAAATATTTACATCATTCTCGAAAAATTAATTGACTTTGATTTTAAAATTAAATATGAATTATACACTTGCCCAAACTACACCTAATACAATTAGTTAAAAAATGTATTTTATATTAATATTTACATTTGAATGCGATAAACCAAAAATATCAATTACTGACATAGAACTTTTGAAATTTTCTTGAAGGTGAAAAAATAAAAAAATAAATAAATAAAAATACATTTTTGCTAACAATAAATAATCAATCAGTAAGTTTAAGATTCATAGATTCATTGAAATTTTTATCGTGTAGTTTAGATCAACTAGCTAAAAATCTTAATGATGATCAGTTTACAGAACTAAAAAGGAACTATCCTAACTCAATCTCTTCCTGTTGGTGGTTTCGAATGGATAGATTATAATACAGATTATAATGTGTCGGATAACTCTGATTTCGGTTCTGTTTTAGAAGTTGATTTGGAATATCCTGATGAACTTCATAATTTGCATTCTGACTTTTCGTTATGTCCTGAAAACATATGTGTGGGTAATACTGAAGAAACTAAATTAGTTCCTAATTTAAATAATAAAAATAAATACATCATTCACTACAGGAATTTAAAACAATGAATTGAAATGGGAATTGGATTAATTAAAGTACATAGAATTTTAAAATTTAAACAGAGTTCTTGGTTAAAGAAATACATAGACTTAAATACTAGTTTGAGAACGTTAGCTACATCAAACTTTGAAAAAGACTTTTTTAAATTAATGAACAATTCTGTCTTCGATATGACTATGGAAAATATTGAAAAAGAGTAAACGTTAAACTACTAACTCACTGGGATAATCGTGGTAAAGTTTTAGGTGCTCAGGATTGGATTGCAAAACCAGAATTCCATAGTTTATCAATATTTTCAGAACATTAATTAGTCGCAATACAATTACGGAAAACAAAATTAATTTATGATAAGCCGATTTATTTAGGATTTTGTATTTTAGATATATCTGAGACCCTTAAGAGTCCCTATCGATTTTAGAGTGATTTTGGCTTGTTTCTGTAATTCTTTAGAAGCTCGTTTAACAAAACTAAATTAGTAACAATGTGTGATGATATCTCAAATTAAAGATTCATTCAATATCTAAAATGCGTTCGAGACAATTTATTGATATTCATTGTCCAGTTTGTTTAATAGCCAATAACCTGAGGCGTGTTTCAATTTTTTCCATGCGGGACGTTCGTGTCTTTGTATTTTACACAAAATTAATTAGAAGAAGTTTTCTTATAAAATATACAACAGTAAAGACACTGAGACATCCTAAAATATGTTCGAAGCAATTTAAGTACTTTTATTGAAAAATTCAAAGAAAATCTAAGTTAAAATAACCTTACTTTGATGAAATTTTATGCGTATATGGCGTCGAATTTCTAGTTCTTACAACAGAGTTAAAAAAAATAAAAATACACACTAAATGATAGGTTAATGCTTAAAAATTTACAATAAAAAAATATATATTATATGTTTTATGAAAGAAATGGAATAATTTAAAGTTCTCAAGAAGTATGCTTCGATTTAAGTCAATCAAACACACTATTTTTACACAAAAAATAAATAAAACATCTTTATCATATAATGATACCAATCGATGTATTATGAACAACAACATTGATACATTGGCTTGGGGACATTATAAATTACGCTAAGTGACTTTTTACTATTATTTCTGTGTGTATATATACAAAATTTGTACCGCATGTAAAATTATGATATTGCTATAATGTTATATAATAGTTTATTACATATTTAAAATGTATTGTTTGATTGTAACTAATGTAAAATAATTGTAGTTTTTAAGAAATGTTACTGTAGACTATAGTAGTTAAGGTTATAATGTGTGTTATGTTTTAGATTTATGTGTTATGCTTAATGCATTTTGTGTATATGTAACTAAAGGAAACATTATAAAATTAAATAAAACAAATTGTATACAATTTACTATTTTTTATTTCCTTACAAACTTCCTATTTAATTACTAAGCTACCACATGAAGAAACCTAATTTTTAAAGCTGTAGTGTTTTGCACTATCTTCCTCCGATATCTCCTTTGTTATGTTGTATACAATATCTTTTATTTGAAGATCTATGTTAGAATCGTTTTTTGTATAATATTTAATGCGAATATCAGCATTTTTCCAATGTTGCGACACCGGGATTTCTTTCAACTTTTTTAAACTATATAAATCAATTTTCACTAGTAGATCAGCATCCTTTCCGTCATCTTTGTCTGTTGAAATATATGAAATGCATCCCTCCTTCACTGAACGTCCAACAATTGAAGATAGTTTCGCCTTTTTCTTTTTCCGCTCAGGCTCTCGAAGAAAAAAGTCATCTAAACGACTGGTCCTCTTATTTTTATTTATTGTTAAGTTAGAAACCTCATCTTCATCCGATAAATCATAATAATTATAGGGCTTGAAACATTTTTCCACATCTTTGAGGTTGTAAGAAGCCTGAAACATAACATATATAATTAAAAATATGTTTAACAAGATAAAAATAAATAAAGATTTTACTGAAGTAATAATTAAAAATAATATTAATAATAATAATAACTTACCTCATTTATACTAGTAGATAAACTAATTACTAAGCTACCACATGAAGAAACCTAATTTTTAAAGCTGTAGTGTTTTGCACTATCTTCCTCCGATATCTCCTTTGTTATGTTGTATACAGGCTCTTGAAGAAAAAAGTCATCTAAACGACTGGTCCTCTTATTTTTATTTATTGTTAAGTTAGAAACCTCATCTTCATCCGATAAATCATAATAATTATAGGGCTTGAAACATTTTTCCACATCTTTGAGGTTGTAAGAAGCCTGAAACATAACATATATAATTAAAAATATGTTTAACAAGATAAAAATAAATAAAGATTTTACTGAAGTAATAATTAAAAATAATATTAATAATAATAATAACTTACCTCCATTTTGTTATTTGTAATAAATTTCTACGCGTTGACCTGTGGTTGAATTCGAAACACAATATACTAAGGATGCGTGCAGGGATATTTATATGATAGATTTGGGAAGGGGCTAGCACGACTTTGGAATCATTATCTTATCTATAAGGATTTCCGAAAAATGAATACATTAACATACTTAGCTAACAACTAATACACAAGACATGACACAACAAACACAAACAAAAACAACGAACATAGTTAAGCAATCACTTATGTACTTATAATTATATTGAGAATAATTTGGGAATCATTATCTTTGGACTTCAGTTTGTAGTGAATATTGCTTAATGTATGCTTAATGCATTTTGTGTATATGTAACTAAGGGAAACATTATAAAATTAAATAAAACAAATTGTATGCAATTTACTATTTTTTATTTCCTTACAAACAATAAATATACATATAAAAATATTGCATATATTGGCCGGCCTGCATTTCTAAATAAATACATATAAAAATATTTCATATATTGGGATGACAATATAACATGATGTTAGTTTAGGTTGATGATTGATAGAAATTGGATGAGGTCAAACATGTAAAAATGAATACATTAGACCTGCAAATGAGTCTTCATAGAATACACCCCAGCCTCCAGTATAGCGTGTACCCCTCGAATCGCCTGCCAATGCATATACACATACCTGCATTTATTATATGCAATCTCGACCCTGACTCACAGCCAGGTTCTCATTGGGTAGCTATTCATATCAACCACGAAAGAGTTGGAGAATATTTTGATTCCTTCGGACGTAAACCGATTATAGTAATAGCGGAATTTTTAAGAAGAAATTGTCGCATGTGGGACTATAATACTGCTAGAATTCAGGATATCTATTCCACGTTTTGTGGAGAGTATTGCGTGGTATATTTGTACTACAAGTTCCGAGGCCTGAGATTGGAAGATTTCCTTACAAATTTTTCGTATGACTCACCAAGAAATGATATGACACTTGTTAAATTGTATTGTAGTGTAATGCGGGTGTAAATAAAGAAATAATATATGGAAATAATATGTTTTATTTTCAATCAACTCTTTTACAATCCTTGTCCTGCCGTAACAAAGTTCGATACATCAGATTACCCGGAAAAACAATTAGGTTAGGTTAGACTTTGATAAACAACGCCAGAAGCGAATCGCTTTTTAAAAAAAGCAACAATTAGGTTAGGTTAGGTTAGACTTTGATAAACAACGCACGAGCCGAGCGAGCAAAGCGAGCGTGCCGCGGCAGCGGCCGGCGAGTGCCAGAAGCGAATCGCTTTTTAAAAAAGCAACAATTATAATAATACTAGCAATGCCCTGCGGTTTCACCCGCATAGATAGCGATATCTTTACAGTGAAAAGTCTACTATAGGTCGGACATGAAAATCACCTTTACCCCTTACCCTAGTTTTAGTGGGGAAATCTTTCATAGATACCCACGGCCTCCAGGGGAGGGGCCGTGGGTTATGTCGGATTCCTACCGACCAAAACCCCACTGTGTTCCGTCAAGACGCATATTGGTAGAATTCCTCCGTGACCCCCGCACTACGGCCTGCTCGAACAGTATACCTACTATTTTCTGTAGATTGACACTTTTAAATTCGTTATATCTTTTGAATGGAATATCCAATTCTTTTCATTTAAAAAGTATTTTGCTGGTATTGAAACAGTCTATAATAAAACATCATTTAATGGGATAAGGAATAATATATGTGTATGGATAACATGGTTTGATTACTGTCGGCAATTCTATTTACTTTGAAAACGTAAAAAAGTTGTTGTAGTAACATAACTACTGAAGATAGACATATGGTATCGCGGACTTTCTTGTAGATATTGATCCATTCTATAATACTGTAGAACATTTTTTTGTTCTATCTTCAATAGATTCCGCAGCGCACGCGATGACAGAAGTTTTATTGAGGATTTTTTTACACCTTGGGTTACATTATTGCATTTTTGGTAAGGATCTCTAATTTTTTTGAAAATGCAATATAGCCTATGTTGCTCAGTAAAGATGCAGCTTTCTAATGGTGAAAGAATTTTTGAAATCGGTCCAGTAGTTTTTGCGTGAAAACCATACATACATACATACATACTTACATACATACTTACAAACTTTTCCTCTTTATAATATTAGTATAGATAGTAGGATAATATATAAATATAGGATTTTAGACGTATTTTTTCTTGAATATAATAATACATCGTTTGGTTAGAATAGCGAGGTAGGTCGTAACAAAGAAGTTTAATACAAAAGCAGTGATAAGCGAGGTGCACAATGAGTAATAGATATGAACGCCGATAGATAATAGGAAAAGGCAAACAACCGGTGGGTCATTAGCGTCCCATTAATGACCCATCGATTAACTCTTATCTAATTGATATTTGTTAAGAGTTAATCGATCTGCACACCTCAGCTATCTTTGGAACCGTGCATCCTATCGCTTCGGGAGTGAGTGCTATCGACTCAGCGTGGCCGCTTTAGTGGGAAAAGAGTCCAAACTTTTTTTTTTTTTTTTTTTTTTTTTTTTTAGTCGGGGTTTTCAATCAAGTCACGTCCTCACCGTACCATACAGTGAGGCAGCATAGAGTGAGGCAGTACCCGGGAATCCATACTACTTTTCTTCGTAGTTAATAGTTACATGAGCATTAATGACTGTCGCAAAACTGACACTTTTTTTCACAGTCCCAATTTATTTTGATGATTTCTCGTAAAACAAATTAATCTGCAAGAAATTAAATACAATTTCACTTACTATAATGTATATTTAAAATTTCTAAATCAAAATTTCATTAAAAATGCAACATTTAAAATTTATCCATAAATTCAGGCATGGTACACTTTTTTTTGAAAACGCTCATACACAAAATAATGTGAGTGTGTACTTGGTACTTACCTACATATTATATTATTCTAGGTAGGTAGGTAGTAGGACTAGTGTGGCTGTTTTCCACGCTAAAGCAGTTTTCCCGCGAAAATCGCAATCCTCCTCCTTTTACAGATGTGTAAAACACAACACGTTGTTATTTCGCTCCTTATAAATATTTTGATTTTAATTTATTTTCTTGCTTTTTCAACAAATTATAATGTTCTAAATCTTACCTGTGTCTACCAGCACAAAGTCCTTTATAATTTTATTCTATATTAACTCTCTAACAAAAGTATACATAACAAGTGAACATGGACTCACTCAAACAATCTATAGAGAAGATGACAAGTGATTTTAACAACAGGATGGCTGAATTCCAAAAGGATTTACACAACACTGCCTCCTCACATCCAGCTTCTGTAAGTCCTACTTCTAGATTGGCAAGTGAATTTGATGCTTTCCGCACGCTGGTTTTATCATCATTAGAAAGCTTACAATGTCAGGTCCAAGTGCTCACTAAACTATATGAACATCAAGAGTTGCGTAGTAGAAGGAAAATCCTATTAATTCATGGTGTGCCGGAAACCCAAAAAGAAAATGTAACTACAACTATGGTCGATGTTATATCCAAAAAGCTAGATGTTCCTGGTTTGGACGCTGATGCCTTATCCCGCTGTCACAGACTCGGTAAAGTAACAAATGATAAACCAAGACCAATTGTTGCTAAGTTCCGGAATATGTCACTCAGAGATAATATTTGGTTCTCCAAGAGTGGCCTAAAGGGCTCTGGTGTGACCATCTCAGAATTTTTAACACCAAGCAGACATGAAACATTCCAAGCAGCCCGCTCTAAGTTTGGAGTCTCAAACTGCTGGACGAGGAACGGCTATGTTTTTGTTCTTGCTCTGGATGGTAAACGTCATCGTGTGGAGTCTCTTTCTGAATTGAATGCCATATCTTCTGCGACTGAATCTGCTTCTACTATTACTAATGTTCAAAGCAACAAGGATCCCAAGTTAACATCTAGAACTAAAAGGATTCCTAAAGCCAAGTAACATATTTTTGTTGTTTTTTAGCACTAGTTTATAAATATAATATTGTGTATCCTTTGCTAGTATATAGTGAATATAACATCTTTCACACTTTATGATTGCTTTTGGTGTTTTTAGATCTTAAATATTATATTTACATGTTTTTAAATCAGTTAAGTAACTACTTATTTTTATTGTTTAACGGTTACTTTTACCTATAATAAATGTGATATTTTTAGTAGTATATAGTGAATATAACATCTTTCACACTTATATGATTGTTTTTAGTTCTTAAGTCTTATATTTACATGTTTTTAAATCTGAGTTAAGTAACTACTTTTATTGTACAACGGTTACTTTACCTATAATAAATGTAATATTTTAGTAGTATACAAATAGTGAATATAACATCTTTCACACTCATATATTTATTGTGGTGTTTTTAGATCTTAAATCTTATTTTTACTTGTTTTTAAATCAATTAACTACTTATTTTTATTGTAAATTGGTTACTTTACCTATTATAAATGTGATATTTTTAGTAATTTACCCTTTTTTTCGTCTATAATTTGAAACTTTTATTTCGTTTCACGAAGTTTATCTAAATATCAATTTTACATTGTTCATATTTTGATTGTTTGCTTATCCATAGATCCGTAGTGTAGACTGTAGATATTATAATTTATAGCTTAAAATATTATCAATATTATGTACTTGTTGATACTTTGTTTACTTGACATCTGTCACTTGTCGTACATACTTGACAGCTTATAAATATTATTATTTTTTTTCTTTAAACATGAGTAAGTTTAGTATGTAATAGATGCCATTCTTTTGGGTACAGTTCTTTGTAAGTTGGAGTAATATAGTTTTAATTTTGTATTGTTCTCTCTCCACAGCTGGTGGTCCAGGTATTATGGAATTACATTTTATTTTGATAATAGTTTTTATTATTTATCTTTTTTTTTTATTTTTTTGGTTTTAAAGTACTAGTTTATATATAGATATACATATATAAAAATATTTATTTATTTATTACCCCTACTATCGTCATAATTATATACAAACTTATAGCTATTTATTTATTGGTTCATTTCTATAATCTCTTCATATAACGCTCAAAGTTGCTTCTCAATCTATCGACTTAATTTTAACTCTGATAATGTCCGACTCTAATGACTCATTAACTGATAACAGCTTTTTATCATGCAATTCCAGTAATAACAGTTTCGTTAGCACGGATTACACTCCTCTCCCCGTTTCCTTATCCTCTCATTTCTCTGATTCCTCCAATAAGTTCAACGTGGTCCATATAAATGCCCAGAGCATTCCGGCTCATTATCCCGACCTCCTTGCATCCTTTGATTCGAAAACCGTCCATGCCATCCTTATATCTGAGTCCTGGCTAAAACCCTGCCTCCCCTCATCTTCCTTCTCGCTTCCCGGATTCCACCTGCTTCGTAACGATCGAACTGGTAAAGGGGGTGGTGGTGTGGCTATTTATCTACGCGCTCATATTCCTTTCTCCATTGTAAGTTCCTCTTCCCAGCCCCCACCATGTAATGAAGCAGAGCATCTCCTTCTTGAAGTCACTCTCTCCCATACCAAAATCCTGTTAGGTGTTTTTTATAGTCCCAATTCTAGCGTCGACTTCTTTCCCTCCTTTGATGAAATCCTTGACCGTGTCTCGCCACTATATGACCATGTCATCATAATGGGGGATTTCAATACATGTTTGTTAATAAAACCGGCCAAGTGCGAGTCGGGCTCGCGCACAAAGGGTTCCGTAGCAGCAAATATAATAAATTACAGTTAAATCAACCTATCTCAAAAACTATAAGAGATACTTTGATCAAACCAAAAATCGTTGAAAGAGTTAATTAGCATGCATCACCTCTATTTTTTTTAGAATTTTATACCCCGTAGTTATAAAAATAGAGGGGGGGGGACATACTTTTTACGACTTTGAGAGCTGATATCTCAAAAACCGTTCACTTTAAGAAAAATGTTTTTTAGAAAACTTTATATCATTTTAAAAGACCTTTCCATTGATACCCCACACGGGTATGTACATCGAAAAAAAAAATTTCATCCCTCAGTTACATGTATGGGGGGCCCCACCCCCAATTCTTTTTTTTACTATTTAGTGTCATATTTTTGTAGCGGTTCATACAACACATATTCCCATCAAATTTCATCACTGTAGTACTTATAGTTTCCGAGTAAATCGGCTGTGACAGACGGACAGACGGACAGACGGACAGACGGACATGACGAAACTATAAGGGTTCCGTTTTTGCCATTTTGGCTACGGAACCCTAAAAAATGATCATAGAGCTACTAAGTTAACTTCAATTATTGACTCCTACAATCTATCCTTACTTCCTCTTGGTCCTACGCACTTCTTTCCTGATTGCACTCCTTCGCTCCTTGATCTGATCCTAGTTTCCTCTCTAAATCATGTACATAAACACGGCCAATGCTCGGCAGACGCCTTTTCGTATCATGATTTAATTTTCCTCTCCTATAAAATCCGTCCTCCTAAAATTAAACCTAAAGTCATCATGCAACGCAATTTTAGTGGAATAGATACAGATCGTCTACTGCACGATGCAGCTAATATAGATTGGTCTTCACTCTCAACTGCTGAATCGATTGAAGATAAGGTAAATTTATTCAATTCATTCATTATACAATTATATGACAAACACGCACCTTTGCGTCCCATTAAGCTGAAGCATCTTCCAGCGCCTTGGCTAACTGATAGCCTTAGGGAAATTATGAACTGCAAGGCGAAAGCTAAAAGCAAACTAAAACAAAAAAATTGTGATCAGCATCGTGAAGAATTCAAGAAAATACGTAATCGCTGCAACACTATGTGCAGAGACGCTCAAAAACGGTACATACACGAATCTGTACAGAACGGAGATTCGGCCAGAGTCTGGAAATTTCTGAAGTCCCTTGGAGTTGGTAAATCTTCCTGTAAAACCGAAATTCCCAATGGCATTTCTATTAATGACCTTAATAAACACTTCTCCTCACCTTCCCTTGTATTTGATCCTGTCTGTAAACGTAACACACTTAATTCTTTGTCATCTAAATCAACTCCCTCCTTTTCCCCTTTCACTTTTAGCCAATTCTCTGTCGCCGATGTTAAGAAGAACATTTTGTCCATCTCTTCTAAGGCTGTAGGTGTTGATTGCATTGGTCGTAATATGATCATTCCCATCCTCGACCTGATTACTCCTGTTATAACTGATATCCTCAATTTTTCCATATCTTCATGTACTTTTCCACACTCGTGGAAAAGTGCAAATATTATCCCTCTCCCTAAGTCCAAGTGCCCTTCTACTCTCTCCGATTTTCGTCCTATATCCATATTACCTTTCCTTTCAAAAGTCTTTGAGCGATTAGTGCAGCAGCAACTCTCAAGATTCCTCAATAAAAACAACCTTCTCAACCCCTTCCAGTCCGGTTTCCGTACAGGTCATAGTACGGCCACTGCGTTAGTCAAGATCACAGACGATATTAGATTGAGTATGGACAAACGGCAGCTCACAATACTTACACTACTTGATTTTAGTAACGCATTTAACACAGTTGATCACGATGTGTTGTTGAGCTTGCTACGCGTTTCTTTTAACATGTCTCCGGCAGTGATTAATTGGTTTAGCAGCTATCTCGAGGGCCGCCGGCAGCGCATTCTACTGGACGAGTGTTACTCATCCTGGTCTGATGTTACTTCTGGCGTTCCTCAGGGTAGTGTGCTCTCTCCTCTCCTGTTCTCCTTATTTATCAACTCCATCACTTCGGGTATATCCAGTCTCTACCATATGTACGCGGACGATTTGCAAATTTATTGCCATTCATCACTTGAGGACCTAAGTAGGAAAGTTGCACTCACGAATGATGATTTACGGACTATTAGTAATTGGAGCCGCGACCATGGTCTATGTATTAATCCGAAGAAATCGCAGGTAATTATTATTGGAAGTCAGTCGCTTATTTCTAAAATTGATAGGTCCTCTTTACCTAATGTTTGCATAAATAACACTGACATTCCTTACAGTTCCACTGTTAAGAGTCTTGGTGTTTTTATCGATGAAACATTATCGTGGACAAATCAGCTTAAAGAACTTAGGAAAAAAGTGTTTGCATCAGCTGGTTCTCTCAGACGACTTAGGAACTTTCTGCCTATTCCCACTAAAATTGTTCTTGCTCAGTCCCTTCTCCTATCCCTCTTTGATTATGCAGATGTTTCCTATCCTGACCTCCTTGAATTCCAACTTGATAGTCTTGAGCGTCTCCAGAACTTCTGTGTGAGATTTGTTTTTGGTCTGCGCAAATATGATCACATTAGTGAATACCGCACAAGGCTCAAGTGGCTCCCTATCAGACTCCGCCGGAATGCTCATATCCTAAACCTATTGTACTGCATCCTTTTCTGTCCAAATACGCCTTCCTACCTTAAAAGTAATTTCCAGTTCCTGAACTCCACCACCCGTTCCCCGCGATCCTGTAATAAACTCCTACTACATGTTCCTATTCATAGATCTAATTTCTATGACTGTTCCTTTACGGTCCGTGCTATCAGGCTGTGGAACAGTTTGCCCGATAAGATCAGAAGGGCAGGGTCATTGAATGAGTTTAAAAAGCAACTAAATATTTACTTTTTATCTTTATAATATCCGTATGTATGTATGTATATGTATACTATGTTTAGTCTTATACTTATTTATTTAATGTTTTTTGTGTTCTGCACCATCAACCTCATCATAAAACGTAATTCTCATGATCCTCGACTAAAGGTTGCCTGGAAGAGATCGCTGCTTTAGCGATAAGGCCGCCTTTTTGTACGTGTTTGTTTGTATGTGTTTTTTCGTATTGTTTTCCTTGCTTTTGGTGCAAATAAAGTATTTTCATTCATTCAATCCTCCTTGATTACATTGTCAGCTGTCGTAAACATAAACATTAACAAACGATTTTTATTTTGTGTCCTCAAGGTGTTGTGTTGTCCCCATTCTGCTTGATTTAGGTAATTCGTAATTCGTACATAATTACTTTTTTGGCTTACTAAAATTGTAAGTTGTAATTTGTATTTCATCAATGTATTTTTCTCTATCTAATTTTGTTTTAATACAGGCGAGGCCAGAGTTAAGATGCGTTCAAACCACACTTCAAAGTTCAAACGATTGAAAATCATAAAACATAAAAAATAAATTTGTTAAAAAGTTGTAACGTTACGTTTTTACAAATTAGCTATAAAATTCTGCAATATTAAACAAATTGCAATAATATTGTTATTTTAAAGTGAAACTTTTATTACATCGTCTCAAACTTTTTGGTCTGTGTAGCGCATGCCGCGTGTATCGCGGCTGCCGAGTAGGTATACCTACTCGGCAGCCGACCGACACGCGACATGCGCTACACCACAGACATGCGCTACACAAAGCAGTGTTCGGAACCGTTCGAACAGTTTCACTTTTACCGTGGTTTCATAAAACCACACAACATTTTTTTTGAATTTATAAGTACACCAATTATAAATTAGTACAGTTAAGTATAAATTAGTTTCAATAATAAGGAATTATTGAAACTATTAGATTTTCTTATTTTTCGTATATGTACTGTTAAAAAGTATACCTACATATAACAATATTTTATGAAGACTTTTCCTACGGAAAGTCATAACCCCTGTTCCATAACCATAACTATGAACGCGTTTGTACCGTGGCAGCGCTTAATGCTTGCGTCACGGTGTCAGCGTGACATTGACGTATACTTGCCGTCATTCTCAGCTGCAAAAAGGGAGAGTGTCTGTAATACAATAGCAAAATATAACAAAAAATTGTTAAAAATGGCTAGTGTTGAAGAATTGCAGAAAAAAGTAAGCGAATTGGAAGCCAAATTAGCGATCGCTCAAGGAAATGCCGGTCCTGTGCGTCAGAAAATCGATGTTATGTCCTCAGAAGTTGTGGACTCAAACCCTTACAGGTTTTGTATTATTTTTATAATAAGATGAAAGCCTGTGAGCTATTATTTTTATTTTATTTACTGCAGTTAATATCCCTCAGAATGTTTATTGCATATTCTGATGTCCAGAATTGGATTTTAGCGTTAAATTTAATACAATATGTTGTACCTTGAACTTAAATTTCCTATGACTGTATAAGTGTATAAGTCACTACTTAATCACATCTTAATAATTAATATACAAACAACACATCTATTATCATTTAATATTTAACGAACCTACGGAATTGTTTCGTATGGTGAAATTAAAACTGAATGCAATTAAAGTAGGTATACCAAATATCTTAAACATAAAAACTATTTTTTTTAGTCGTCTCATGGCACTAAAGAGGATGGGTATAGTGGACAACTATGAGAAGATCAGAGAGCTTTCTGTAGCTGTTGTGGGTGTGGGCGGAGTGGGCAGTGTCACTGCAGAGATGCTGACCAGATGTGGTATTGGGAAGGTACGAATTATATATTGACATGTTCTTAATAACTCAGGCCCTGGAATCACAGATACAATAGAAAATCTATTGTGTCGTGGACCGATCGGGCCGTTCGGGGCTCAATGGGTTAAAAGACTACTCTTTGCATGCTATTGACTTAAATTTCCATTATTATACAAATATGAATAAATTCAAAAAATATGCTTTCTCCAATAGATGCATATCACAAGGAAATGTAGTTTGTGAAAACTGAACGAAAATATATTTTAAATTAAAAAAAATGCAATAAGTACTTAATTTTCATTTTCATGTAAAAAAAATTGAGTTGAATAGTGAATTTATCTAGATCTTGCATAAATTAACACTTAAGTAGATAAGTTATAGTATACTAGCCCTGGCTTCGCCCGTGGTACATATTTCGCAATAAAAGGTAGCCTATGTTCTTTCTCAGGGTCTAAAGATTATCTGTGCCAAATTTCATCAAAATCGGTCCAGTAGTTTATGAGCCTATTCATTACAATCAAACAAACAAAGTTTTCCTCTTTATAATATTAGTGTAGATTATAGTAAGATTGTAAAAGTTGTAACTATATTTATAACAAAGATCTAACAATTTCCAGCTGATCCTCTACGACTACGACAAAGTAGAACTCGCGAACATGAATCGCCTTTTCTTCCAACCGCACCAAGCAGGGCTCAGTAAGGTAGCTGCGGCAGCTGCTACGTTGCAAGCTATCAACCCGGACGTGGCTATAGAAGCGCATAACTATAATATCACCACGGTGGATAACTTTCAGAAGTTCTGTGATTCTATCAGGTTTGTGGCTTATTTTAATGAATTAAGTTGTGTAGTATTTTTTGTGTTTGATTTCATATAAGCATTATAAATTTGGATAATTTTGTTATTGGAATGAATAATTTTATTAAATTCCATATTTTCGAAATGTTGGGATAAATAATGTAAATAACTAATGAAAAAATGATTAATTGATAATATAATATGTAGTTTAAAATAATTAAAGTTATTCATTTACAAATTAAGATTTATTATTGTAAATAGTGGGAAGTTTATTGATGAATATAATAATGAGGCTTACTGATGATTTCTTTAATTCAACAAAAAATATCAAAAATTAAAAATCTGTTTAGCCCTTCTCTAGTTGTAAGCCTTTAGAGCGCCGTACACGGGTAGCTAGAGCAGTCGGTCATTGACTGCTCGAGCTGTCCCTACCAACCGCGCAGTTGACGGCTTGAAGCGGTCGCGACTGCTCGAGCAGTCATTCGTATGGCAGTGAATGTATGTCTATAGTTCACCGCGCGGTCGCGGTTAACTATAGACTATAGAGAGATATGAAAATCCTTTTATTGCTTCAAAATCATGTGCTGATGTTAGCGTATAAGCTGTATCCTTGATTTAATGGATATTTAAAGCTATACATAATTTCCAGTAAAGGCAGCCTAACCAACGGCCCCGTAGACCTGGTACTAAGTTGTGTGGACAACTTCGAGGCCCGCATGGCGATAAACACAGCCTGCAATGAACTGAACCAGCGCTGGTTTGAGTCTGGTGTGAGCGAGAACGCTGTGTCTGGACACATACAGTTTATTATACCGGGGGAGACTGCTTGCTTTGCTGTGAGTTGGTTTTTTTATTTATTTAAGACACTTTTGAATATTTTATACTAATATAATTTTAATATTTAAGTAGTTATCATATAATTTTAATATTTAAGTAGTTATCATATAATTTTAATATTTAAGTAGTTACCACTAAATAATATTATAAAACAAAATTCTCCGCCGCGTCTCTCTGTCTGTTCACAACAATTTGATTGATATTTCGTTTAATACAAATGCTTTTAAATTATATCACAAGTTTGAATTCGAACCCGCGTTGTTTGCTTTGCAAATATGAAAGGTCAAATTGCAAGTATGACTTGCAAAGTTGCCTGGAATAAATCGCTTATAAGCGAAAAGTCCGCTTTTGCCTTGTAGTATTTATTTTCTTGTAAATTTTTCGTACATATTAAACAACTTCAAAATTCATAGATTGTAATGTATAATAATTATTATTGGTTCAGTGTGCCCCACCACTCGTGGTAGCGTCTAAGATCGATGAGAAGACGCTAAAAAGGGAGGGAGTGTGTGCCGCCAGCTTACCAACCACTATGGGGATTGTGGCTGGATTTCTGGGTGAGAATATATTCATTATTATTACATATTATGTTAATTAACAGACAGAACATTGGAAATTACTCATCTTATCTTACTATTATTGTAAAAGCATAGATAGATAGATAGATATAGATATAGATCGCATCACTACTTTACATCAGGCAGGATAGCGGTCAAACGTCTACCTATTTATTATAAAAAAAAGCTTATGTAATAAACGAAAATGTACAATGTACAAAGGTATGTTTGTTACTTTCGTGCAAAAACCACCGCATTTTGATGATTTTTTGTAGTGATGTGTAGCTTGATAATATAGTATAGCATAATTTAACACAGACGCTGTGTAAATACCTGCTTTTGCTCGCGGGTTCGTTCGTGGGAAAAGCGCGGCACAGCTAGTATACATAATATAATAAAAAATGCACAATAAATTATTGATAATAAATTTCTTGATACTGATTAAAGAGGGTAATTAAATCATTAATTAACAAATGTGAATGTTGGTTGTTGAGAAAGTATGTGTGAAATGTTTGTAGTAAACAATTTAAGAATATTTTAATTTATTTATGTTATTTTCTCACAGTACAAAACACGCTGAAATATCTCCTGGAGTTCGGTAACGTCAGTCACTATTTGGGATACAGCGCACTCACAGATTTCTTCCCATCCATGAGTTTGAAGGTAATCGTTTTTCGATTTGTCTAGAATCCTTTACGATTTTATTAAGAGATTTATTCGTTCTATTATTTTATAATTGTATAAATTATTAAGATATTATAGATCATGCAGAAGGGTCGTTTTCTTGCAAACAAAGTGAAAAAAAACCGTTTTTAGGATTAGGATTTCAGAATTTTAACATTGTTGGTAAAAAATGTTTTATTATATTATGTACATTTAAATAACTTGCAAAGATGTATTTTTTTTATAACTAGCGAAATCGGTTCACCTTAATAAATGAAACAGCCATAATTATAAAAAAATGATTTTTATTCATACATAGAGATTATATAACAATAAAAAAAAGACGTGTGGCACTCGGGGACTGCCGCGGTAAAGCTATTGCATGCTATGCCTTCAAGCCACACCTCCGAGCCCGTCGGAGTGGGAAGCGTGAGGTTTTTTCGTTACGGAATTTCTCGATTCGGTCCCCGCACTCAAGGCCCGCGATAGAAGCTATGCAATAGCTTAAAACAATAAATATTTACAGCCAAACCCACAATGCGAGGATTCTTACTGCCGTCGTCGTCAAGCGGAGTACAAAGCGAAGCCGGCCGTCGAACTCGCGACCGAAGTGAAGGAGGACCCCAAACCACTGCACGATGATAATGAGTGGGGTGAGAAATATAGATAGTTTCAGAAATAAAAGATAGAAATTTTTTTTTTATTTTTTTATTTTAATAGCTTTGTGGTCTATACTTAAATAAAAAACAATAAGACTTGAAAACATTTATGCATGCGGCATATTTAATTAACGAAAAACATAGCTACTAAAGATAGGAATTAGGATAGATAAAATTATTTTTTTAAATCTTGCTTAGAGCTTCTGTTACTATGTATCTTGTTACCCACTGATACAGTTGTATTACTTTTAGAACAAGTTTTTGTATTTATATTACTTATCTGTGCTTTTGTCGTTGCAATTTTCGATGTAAATCTGCACCGCAATACACACTGAAAAAGAGTTCTAAAATTATGGGATATTTAAGTGGTACAATCATTATTCTTATATACATAATTATTTTAATTTCAGGAATCAGTTTAGTAGATGAAAATTCACCTATTGAAGAAACTCCCGCTTTGAATCTCGTTGACGGTGTTCAGGTATTTACGCTCTTTTTATCGTAATGTGCTATAATATTATCACTACATAGTATAAAACAAAGTCGCTTTCCCTGTCCCTATGTCCCTTTGTACGCTTAAATCTTTGAAACTACGCAACGGATTTTGATGCGGTTTTTTTAGGGTTCCGTAGCCAAAATGGCAAAAACGGAACCCTTATAGTTTCGTCATGTCCGTCTGTCCGTCTGTCCGTCTGTCCGTCTGTCACAGCCGATTTACTCGGAAACTATAAGTACTACAGTGATGAAATTTGATGGGAATATGTGTTGTATGAACCGCTACAAAAATATGACACTAAATAGTAAAAAAAAGAATTGGGGGTGGGGCCCCCCATACATGTAACTGAGGGATGAAATTTTTTTTTTCGATGTACATACCCGTGTGGGGTATCAATGGAAAGGTCTTTTAAAATGATATAAAGTTTTCTAAAAAACATTTTTCTTAAAGTGAACGGTTTTTGAGATATCAGCTCTCAAAGTCGTAAAAAGTATGTCCCCCCCCCTCTATTTTTATAACTACGGGGTATAAAATTCTAAAAAAAATAGAGGTGATGCATGCTAATTAACTCTTTCAACGATTTTTGGTTTGATCAAAGTATCTCTTATAGTTTTTGAGATAGGTTGATTTAACTGTAATTTATTATATTTGCTGCTACGGAACCCTTTGTGCGCGAGCCCGACTCGCACTTGGCCGGTTTTATTTTTATTTAATAGATAGAGTGATTCAAGAGGAAGGTTTATATGTATAATAACATCCATTAAATAGTGGAGAAGTACTGTTATTTTTGAGATTTCTAATGTGATGTCGTAAAAAATTACATTTTCTCCGCTTACATTGCAAACGCAGGCTGAACCCTACGAGTTTTATCAAAATAATGTACTAAGTATTATACACATTGAAAAGATCTACAGAAAAGTCCGCGATGGTATATGTCTATCTCTTATGGATAACCCACAATAACTTTTTTTTGTCATTTACTTTTTACGACAAATAATGGCAAATTTTCGATGCGATTTTAACCAATACAGCATTAATCCTTAACAAATTAAATACCTTGAATACATTGTTCATTTAATATAGATCTATATGGCCCTTTACACCGTATGATTTAAGTGAATATTTTCGAAGATATTACAGACTAGATTTCCGCCCGCGGCTTCGCCCGCGTTTTCAAAGGAAAACCCGCATAGTTCCCGTTCCCGTGGGATTTCCGGGATAAAACCTATCCTATGTGTTAATCCAAGTTACCCTCTATATGTGTGCTAAATTTCATTGTAATCGGTTCAGTAGTTTTTACGTGAAAGAGTAACAAACATCCATATATCCATACATCCATACATCCATACATCCTTACAAACTTTCGCCTTTATAATAGTATTAAGATTTAAAAATTGCGGGACGTAGCGTTTGCGGCGGTACCGGCCGGCCGCCCGGCTATATAATATTTTATACCCGTGCGAAGCCGGAGCGGGTCGCTATGTTTTTATATACAACGTTCACAGTTTTTCTGTAGTGTATTTAGTATCAGCATTGCACCCGTGCGAAGCCGGGGCGGGTCGCTAGTGAAATTATAAAATAAATCAAATCATAATTTTCGAATAGATATAAATCAGTAATATGTATTGCAAATTGGCACTAGCTTTCCGCCCTCGAAACTATCCGATGTCCTTTCTCAAATCTCGAACCATCTTTGTGTCCAATTTCATCTAAATCGGTTTAGAAGTTTATGCGTGATGACAGTGACAGACAGAGTTGCCTTCGCATATATAGTATCTCTTCTAATATTATACAGGGTGTAATCGTTAAGTGTGTACAGGCGATTATTCCGTAACTAGTGGAGATCACTACATAGTATAAAACAAAGTCGATTTCCCTGTCCCTATGTCCCTATGTCCTTATGTCCCTATGTCCCTTTGTACGCTTAAATCTTTGAAACTACTCAACGGATTTTGATGCGGTTTTTTTTAATAGATAGAGTGATTCAAGAGGAAGGTTTATATGTATAATAACATCCATTAAATAGTGGAGAAGTACTGTTATTTTTGAGGTTTCTAAAGTGATGTCGTAAAAAATTACATTTTTTCCGCTTACATTGCAAACGCAGGCTGAACCCTACGAGTTTTATCAAAATAATGTACTAAGTATAATACACATTGAAAAGGTCTATAGAAAGGTCCGCGATGGTATATGTCTATCTCTTATGGATAACCCACAATAACATTTTTTTGTCATTTACTTTTTACGAAAAATAATGGCTAATTTTCGATGCGATTTTAACCAATACAGCATTAATCCTTAACCAATTAAATACCTTGAATACATTGTTCGTTTAATATAGATCTATATGGCACTTTACACCGTATGATTTAAGTGAATATTTTCGAAGATATTACAGATTTAAAAATTGCGGGACGTAGCGTTTGCGGCGGTACCGGCCGGCCGCCAGGCTATCTATACGAAGTCGGAGCGGGCCGCTATGTTTTTTTATATACAACGTTCACAGTTTTTCTGTAGTGTATTTAGTATCAGCATTGCACCCGTGCGAAGCCGGGGCGGGTCGCTAGTATAAAATAAAAAAAAAAACTTTAAATTGATGTGGAAAGTACTTAACCTATTGAGTGGAAGGGTTAAAAGTTAATTTTTTACATTAATCTCGTTATATTTTTAAAAAGTTATTAGTGTCATTATACTCATTAGATAAAGTACATTCGATATCAATTAAAAGTTTTTTGCACACTTAACGATTACACCCTGTATAATATTAGAAGAGATACTAATAATTTACATACTAATTCATAAAAAAATGCTCAAAGTAATTACTATACTGTTTTTAATGTATATTTAATTTTCTCCAGGTTGCCTACAGCATTCCAGTAGATAACAGTACTCCAGAATCGAGTACAGGTGGCGCTGTTGCCGCGTCTGAACTATCTCTCGAGGATTTGATGCAACAGATGAAATCCATGTAATTTTGTGTATATTCTTCATAATTGTTTTAAATTCGAGCCATTTTTTGTGTATAACTTTTAAAAATAATGAAAATTGGTTGTTTAATTTAGTGATTTTAATTTTTTCTGGTTCATTATTGTTTACGGTTATGAAAAATACGTAATTTATGTTTGTATATTTTGGTTTTATGATTTTTTTATCATTCATATCCATTAAAAGTTTAAGGATTTTTAACAAGATGCATTGTTTTTGGATTTTTACCTGATGAAGAAATAATGAATCCAAATATGATTACGGTTTTGTCCGATATTATGATATTTTCATATAGGCCAAATATTATTGAATGCAAACAAAGCTACGGGCAAAAGTACTTGTATGTAAATTGTATGGATGTATCTATATCATATGTTCTTCATAATCTATTTTTACCACTTCATTGTTTTTGATATGATTTTTTTTTTAATTTTCACTTGTCAATGTGTATTCTGCATTTAAGTTGAATAAAGTAGCTAAGTAATAACTTAACCAGCTTATAATGTTAAAGAAACATATCTATTACTAAAAACGTCAATGTATGTTATATGTGATGCTTCATCAAGTGATTTAAGTCACAATTAAGTTAACATGGCCTAGTTCCATAGTTAATGGTTAAGTTAGAAAAAACGCGTTGTGTAAAATTTTTGTGAATTATATCACTAATGTATATTGTTTTTTAATTATAGCTATTGGAATTATATTAGGAAATTATTAAAAATGTGCAAGGGATGGATTTGAAATGTATACACAGTATGTAATTGATATTCTTGTGGATTATGTATATTCTATTTGGTATCTTGAGGAAATATAGTGAAATTAAATGTATGAGTTAAAAAACATAGTTATATACAAATTTATAGTTTGGGTTCGTTAGTTAATGTGTTTATTGGAATTATACACTTTATTACTAATAAAAGAACATTTATTAATATTAAAAAAAAAAACACAAAATACTACAAGGATCAGATCAAAAACCGTTACAATGAATAATTTTAAAAGCGCAGTAACATATTGCTGGCGAGATTGTAACGAACTAACTTTCACTTTTTGAAATCTACGTCGTATCCCGAAACCGAACGGGCAAATTTACTGGTGAATCCCCTAAAAGCTTTATTTGGGCGATGGGTCTCCACGAGTACGAGAGCACCCCCCTTATAGGTAGGACTTAGACGACGGTGTTTATCAGCAGCACGCTCTCTAACATCCTGCGGATGTTCAGTTCGCCCTTTTACTTGAAGGTAGGGCGCTATTTGCGGCATATAATTTTCATCACAGATTATTGCCCTCGAGTCACCGGCTACTTCGTGGGCCGCAGAACGACCCGTTCCTTGATTATGTTCAATCCTATTCACAATGACGGGAGTAGGTCCTCCCCCTGACTGAATATATCCCTATTATCTTCTAGTATAGTAGTTAATTTATTCTTATCAACTTCTGCTAAAAGAGTTCCCTCGCACTCGCGGAGAACCATAGCAGAACTAGCCACAACGTGGTCGTCTCGTTCGTATTTGAGTTCAAAAAAAGTGGTGGAGCGCATTGAATATTTGTTGTTAAAAATCTAGTACCATGCCAGCGTCCCGGATAAAATTCATCCCCAATAATGATTCGGTGGCGCCTGGTAAAACTATAAAAAGTGTAGTTATGGCAACTCCGTGAACCTTTACATCAACTAACGCGGTTTTTACATTTTCAACGCGCCTAGTACCGTCAGCAAATTTTAGCTCGGTTTCTATGGATTTAAAAACTTGCCCATTGGCACGCAAACATCTCGTTAATCTGACACTAGCAACGGATTGCTTAGCACCAGTATCCAATAACGCGGTACCGAACACTTCTACATTTAAAATTGGTCGCACACACGGTTTTAACTCTAAACTTTCAGCAACTACTGATTGAAATGAAGATGTTGCAGGCATAGGTGCGCTTCGTCTCTCTTTGCACGCTTCACAATTTGATCGTATCACTCCCGGTGCACCACATCCAAAACAAGTGATGGCCGGGCGCGGTTCCAATAGCTCTGGTGAAAATGTGGTTTCTTTTTTAACAGGATCTAAAGCGAGTCTTTTTTGTGACAATTTCCTACAGTCGTCTATATGGTGTTCATAAGTTTTGCAATACGAACACCTCAATCTTTGCCTATTGTTAGGTGGTGTATTGCTAGACGAAGGTACCGATGTAGAGGTAGAAGGTGTTTGTGGTGACGGAGATTGTAAAACAAGCGCCGGTGCAACGGGTATATAAGTATCTTTCTTAACGGGCGCGGTAGCACGCACCTCATCGAAAATATCTTCCGCCGCTCGGGCTTGTTGCAACAACTCGAAGAACGATGTAACCGTATTTCTCGGAACCCTTTCCCTAATCCTTCTATGAAGCAGGCCGTAAGCCATGTCCAGCTGCACTGCATTTTCTGGTAATGTATTTGGTGGGAGTTGCGCAAACAACGATCGTATTCGACACACAAATACATCTGTTTTCTCATCCGTTTGTTCACGGCTGAACACTTCTCTGTATATTTTATGTGGTGGCAAGCGTGGTCCAAATGTTTGACGCAATAAATGCAAAGCCGCATCCCAACTGGAAATGGAGTGCTTCACGCCTTGCCACCACGTGGCAGCAAAACCTTTCAGTAGCATCGGTAATCCTCTCAATACCATGTCATTGCCGACTCCTAAGCAGTCCTTGTATATTTGAACAGCGTCTATGAATGCCATTATGTCTCCTTCGCCGTTAAATCTTGATGAGCAATTTGAAAGATTGCTTACAGTTGATGACGGCGGCGGCGCGGTCTGATAAGGCGACTGCCGTAATGTTTGAAGTAAGTATACAAACTGCTGATTTGATAAAAGAACAGGTGCTGAAGCCGACGGCTGAGGTGAGGTGACAGGCGGAGCACGCCCGTGCTGCGATCGCGGTAAGTAGTCGGGCGACTCACGCCCGTATAGCGGCGGAGGTGATGGGGCCGAAACGCCGGCGGAAATAGGTCCAGCCAGCGGCGGTGTCGATGTACGAACATCGACAGGTAGGGCGCTGCCATGTGAAGTAGACGGTAACGAACCGTCATACTGCTCCGCAACAACAGGGTGTGTGTTAAGTCGCTGTTCACTGTGTCCGATACTATTCGCACGTGACCGAGTAAGCACCATGGTTAATAATATTAAAAGTTATGCAAACACAACGGTAACTAAATGTTCTAAGTAAAGTGTAAAATTATAAAAAGTCTAACGTATATAAAAAAACCCAATCTATAACAATAGCCATTCATATATAGTACCTACCTATTGTAATTAACACTTATTATGTAAAATTATAAAAGTTAAACGTATTTAAATAACCAATCTATAGCAAATATTATTAACTAACACTTAATATTCACAAGTCTTTCAAATATCCTTTAAACTAACAATTAAAACGTTCACTATAAGTTTAATACGACGTTCACTATTCACTTATGTTCAAAACACACGATAATATTATATACAAAAGTTTTATAATACTTGCTAACTGTCTTTTAAACTTAAAATACTGCACAGCCTAACGTTGGGACGCCACATATAGTTTGGGTTCGTTAATTCCAATTTGGAATTATACACTTTATTACTGATAAAAGAACATTTATTAATATTAAAAAAAAAACACAAAATACTACAAGGCCAGGATCAGATCAAAAACCGTTACAATGAATAATTTTAAAATCGCAGTAACATATTGCTGGCGAGATTGTAACGAACTAACTTTCACTTTTTGAAATCTACGTCGTATCCCGAAACCGAACGGGCGGTCGACGAGTCCTAGAGGCGCGCGGGGTTGCCACATTGCTTTGCGCTATAAATTATAAAATTTGCCGCCATACGGATTCAATTTTTTGTCGCAACTGTTAATGCTTTCTAATAAAAAAACACCAATTATGGGATAAAACAGCCACAAAAACTAAACATCAACATATTATTTCGTGCTCACTTTCCTCACAGTATAATAAAACTTCCAGCTTTGGTTTTAGTTTTTTATTACATTGAATAATCTAATTTGAAACGAATACAATGACGTCACTATATTTCCTAAAGAATAAACATTCCCGTATTTATTTAAATGTAGCGCTATTTATAATAAAGTTATTTTTTATATTTTGAAATGTTATAAATCAATGTTGCTTAGCTTAATTAATAAATGTTTATTGTAAGAAAATGAATTTTTATTAAATGTCTTCAGAAATCAGCTGTCTCTTTGTTTTATCTGTGATTCTGTTCAATTTCTCCATTATTTTCTTGTTGGGCTTTGGTAGTTGGTTATTCTGAAACACAAAATATCTTTTAAAATACAATATGTATCTTCATGAATAGGCAACAAAATTTAATTATGTATTTGTAGATCTTAAAATATTAAGAAAATTTTCGTGACAAACTTAACATTCTATGATTCTAAACAGAAATATTTTTTTTTTATATTTTTGTAATTCACGATAATATGTGTACAAAATTTTAATTCAATCTGTCCGTTAACAGTTGGTCAATATCGAGTATAAAAAAGTCGGTTACATACAAACATACAGTTGAATCTAAAATTAGTTTTTTTTTACATTTTTGCGTATTAAAATAAACAGTTAAATTATAATTTACATTCATAGCACACAGAACATCTTTAGCCCGCGCTAGTACATGTTCTTCAATCCCGCTAGAGCGCGCCACCTGGTGGGCGAAACTAGATTCACAACTACCCTCCGTTATACGGAACAGAAATATCACCTCGCCACCTTGGATTATGTGCTCGAAACTCTGGAATGTGGTAAAATGTGATTATTTTCCATATTTCCAAATTTTGTGTCGAAATAAATTTAAGAATAGTATTTGTAAGAACTATAAAGAAATAACTAGTGTTTGACTTTGATTCATTACTACTACAAAGGATTATTTGGAAAATTATTTCTCTAAAAACACAAAAAATAATTCAAATAAAAAAAGAATTTTTTTCAGAATGACTGTAAGTACCAACCAAATTTAAATATTGTTGCAAAATAACTTAAAATATGTAGTTTGATTAATTTTCATAAAAAAATGATTGAATTGGAAAATCTTTTTCGTTGGGTCAACTAGTAGATATTTTTTATTTTTATTTAATTTAATACCAAGTCTTACCAAAAATTTAACAATCGGCGTGTCTATAATAAACTCCTTAACATTCAAGAAGTGAGTAGACAAAAACACATGCGGGCACTCCTGCCCCTTAAATAAGAGCGTGTTCAGACAAGCCGCTAGTAACGAGAGACCGTCCGACTCTGAAGTGCCTTTACCGAACTCGTCTACTAGGATGAGCGAGTTGGAAACCGATTCTTGGATAGCTAGCGCCATCTAGCGGAGTATTGAGATTTTTATTTTGATTTTTTTGTATATTTTTTTTACTTTTTATAAGACTAGTGAAAAATGAAGTTGTAATTGAAATTGTTAAGCAAAGTCCATAAAAGTTTCAAAAAAGATAAGGGTACCTATTTAGTAAGAACATAATTTAACGTTAAAAAATAGATTAGTCTTTTAGTAGTATTATAATAGATGTTTAACACAAATAAGATCACATTGAAGAGATTTAAATACACCTATGTATTTTGAAAATGGACCTGGAAACACTTAAAAGAAAATCGAAAAATAAAAATTTTATTTTGTAGTTTATTTTAAAAGCTTCACCTGTCTCAAATCAATAAGAAAAGCGGACATATGAGCCGCGATACATTCAGTGGACTGTATCCTGGTGAATATGTTGGATACGATGCCAATATTTGCTGCTTCCGCCGGCACAAAACTGCCGATGTGAGCCAGATATACTATTAGACCTGAAATTATGTTTCTGGTTGACTTTGTCTGACGGAAATAGAAATCTAAATCTAATCCTAATCATATTATGACCTAAACATATTTTGAAACATGTACTTTTGTGAATTATTAAGATATTTAGTTAAGTTTTATAAATAACGGCTTTATAATATAATGCTTAAGTCAAAGCTGGGCAATTTTTTTTGATGATATGTGAACCCAGAGCCAGAACCTCATATATATTCAGAAACTCATTATAGGTAATGTCCACACATTACCTATAACTAACTATATGAGGAAAAAATATTCCACATATTTTTTAACCGACTTCAAAAAAAAAGGAGGAGGTTATCAATTCGGCCGGTATGTTTTTTTTTTTTTTTTATGTATGTACACCGATTACTCCGTGGTTTCTGAACCGATTTACGTGATTCTTTTTTTGTTCGATGCGGGATGGTGTCGAATTGGTCCCATAAAAATTTTATTCGGATAGGCCCAGTAGTTTTTATTTTATGAGCATTTTTGTCTGTATTTGTAAATGTTGCAAGTGCAAGTTTGAAGTCGGTTGTTTTTAACGCAGTTATTGACTTGTTCTATGTTATAACCCTCTATGTAAGCCCATGATTAATAAATGGGTAAACCCTTAGGAATAATTATTTAATTATACACACCAATTTGTTTCATATACACCGACTTTCCACTAGCATTAGGTCCAGTCAAGATTTTAACAAAACCACCTTCTAGGCTACTATCTGTATCATTTGGCACAAAATTATCACACGTAGTGAGGTATAAGGGATGTTTCCCTTCTTTTATTTGTATTATTTTGTCTGTAGTTAATTCTGGGCGAGTGAAGTTTAATTCTTTACAGGCTTTTGATATTGCTATGAGGCTATATAAAAAGTGAAAAAAATTAATAGTATAATAATTGATTATAAACATTTAATGATTTTTCTCTATCATGACAGAATTACGGTTAACATGTGAGAGTAAAATAAAATAATTTGGAAAATCCAAAAGTGCACGCCTCATAATTTTTTTTTAATAAATATTTATTAATTATTATTTTTGTTTATTTAATAACAATTAAACCACATCGAATCAGACCCTGAAAAATGAAAGGGTTCTATTCCTGAGCATACTCAAGCGTAAGAGAAAAAAAAAAGACTCGATTAGTAAAGTATTTCGGTCGCTATCGTGTTAACAAGAAAAAGGATCCGCACATACAGACACACGGACGTCCAAGACAGAACTTTTTTAAACTGTTTTTTAACTAGTTTAAATAACAAAAATGACATCAAAAATATCATGAACGTTAAAAATAGTGTTTTTTCTTAATATGTGTGTGTATGTATTATCTTACAAGTGCAATGTATGATACATAAAGACATTTTAAGTTTGAAAAATCAGATGTTTTGCGCGAAGTGACAGTAGTACCCACCTCAACGCTTCGCTTATGAGGCGTGCAAAATCGGGGTTAGTTCAATTGAAATAATGAAAACAAAATTGATCGCTTAGGTGCTAATAAAAAATAGACTAATAAAATAAAAGAAGAGCATCTGCATGGGCGTAGCCACGGTGGGGCAGGGTGGGGCACTTGCCCCACCCTGGCTCTGACCTGGAAGGTACCTAACCAAATCTAAAAAACGTAATTATCTAGGTACTGACTACAAAACTTAATATCCGTTAAAAAATTCTCACTCGAAAGTTGTCAGTCGACACAAAAAAAATGCGATCTAAACAAAAAGCTTGAGCTTCTATGTTACGTGATACCACTTTTGGTGCCAGAAAAAGTAGTGTAGTCTGTACTACCCCATTCAAAGCTGTTTTTATTTAGCCAAATTCGCACTAAATTTCCCATCCAATTTCACTTTTGTTTTAGGGTAAGTTACTGACCATAAATGCACAAAATACTGACAGATCCAGGTGGAGCTACGCTCGCAATCTTACCTTAAAGTTTTTGGCCGATATCTCGGATACTATCCATTTTAAGGCAAAAAATATTGGGAATTTTTGGTAGGTAGTAAAATTTTACATCTTTTATACCTTGTAAACTTTTTGTAAAACTTTCCGTTTACGATTTATGGCCTATTTAATGAGCCGGTTAATCATCTTTGGCAAGTAACTCTTTAAATATTGGATTAATCAATGAAATGCATAGGCATTAATACCTATATTATACATATTATGCATTATCCATTTATTAAGATTACTTTATTTGAAACTTTTTTTTCTAATGCTTTTTGAGTTATTTAACGTTTCGCGATAAATAGTAAATTTCAAGGTACCTATGTATGTGTCGTATACATACATTTCGTACAACTAAATAATATTGAGTAGTTATTTTATATTCGGATGCAAGAATAAAATAAAGGAATTTATTTAAAAAAATGTATTAAAAATTTTCTATAAGAAAAAAAAATCCAAAATTTTGTCGTTTCGGAAATGGTGAAAATCCACTTGCATTGGAAATTTCTTCTTCGTTTTTATTACATCCGTAAAGAAAAATTTTGGCCTGCCACGTCACCCGCCTGCCGCCGAGCGGCGGCATTTCTACATTATATGTGGAACAACTCAAAAAATATGGGCACTAGAAAAAAAATTCAAACAAAACTTTTAGAGAATAAAGTGACCTAAAAACTATGTACATATGTATGCATTTTATTCATTAATCCAATATTTTAACGATCAACCGGTTCATCAAATAGGCTATAAACCGTAAATAGTAAGTTTTACAAAAAAATTTACATGATATAAAATGTGCAAAATTTTACTTTCTACAAAAAAAGTCCAAGCAACTTTTGTCCTAGAGTGGATAGTTTTCGAGATATCGGTCAAAAACTATAACATTGCGAGCAAAGCTCCACCTGGATCTGACTGCATTTTGTGTTTTCATGGTCAATAAGTGACCATTAACCTAAAAAAAAACATGAAATCGGAAGTGCAAGGTTTTGCTTTATTTACTAAGTTATTTAAAATGGTTTATTTTTCTATTTACATATTTTATGGTAAAAAGGAATCATATTATTGTATTAGACGGATAAACTATATAATATAGGGATGAAATTTGCAACATAAATGGCTGTAGGTATCTTTTGTTTGTTTTGATTTATTCATTATTATTTCAGCTTGATACCGCCACGTGTTCTTGAAAAAAAAGGTATTTTTAGACAGTGGCGTAGCGTGAGTATCGGCTGCCCGGGGCGGAAGACAATTTTGCCGCCCTCTTAATTAGGTATTTCAATTTAATGTATACTATACATTCTATACATTAATTCTAGAGAACTTTCCGACAAGAAGAGTCATCATTATTTTATTATACAGGTTAGATTTTAAATAAAAAAGTTTATTTGTTTTATAATCACGTTTATTAATACAAAAATTCTTACTTCAACCATTGATATAACAGGTACATAGGTATTATTTAATCATGTCGATCGTCGAGGTGAACCCTAATTTTAAGTTTGAATTGAATATAAAACGAAAATCAATTTTTAACTAGAACTAGGATAATACTATTAAGTAATATTTATATCTTTATTGAAAAATAATATTAGTATGTACTTGTTAGAGTTAAAAACAAAACTTCCGGCTTTAATTAAAAATTTATACGTCTACTTTTTTTAATAGCAAAGTCTTATTGCACCATCAATGTCTACCTATACCATGACACACACCTCTTGTTCAATGATACAATAACATTGAACTACAATATTGATAATAAATGCAAATAGCAAAAAACCCATAGGAAATGAGATATTTACGAAGAAAGCGCATACAACCGATTTTTGTGACTATGTAGGTTTGGAGACAACTTTTAGGGTGTCAATATACAAGTATTTACAGACTTACAGCTGGGTATCTCGAATTCCGAGATTCTTACCTATTTTAACCTTAAATGACTGGGCCAAGTTGCGTTAAAAATATGAATTAATGGTTCAAATATTTACAAAATATATTTTATTATTTACTGTGAAATTTTGCCGCCCTCTAAAAAGTGCCGCCCGGGGCGGGCCGCCCCCCGCGCCCCCGCTACGCTACGCCACTGTTTTTAGACAGGCAGACGGACAACAAAGTCTGCCTGTCGGTTTGTCTGTCAACACACTTTTTCTCAGGAACGCGTAAAGTTATCAAGCTGAAATTTATATCGAATACTCCAGTCTACAGTCTCTTAAAGCTGTGAAAAAATCAAACTTATAAGCCAACGCAATCAAAAGATACAGCCATTTTATGCTGCAAATTATCGCAAATTTCGACATTCGCAAGGGAATCAAAACCTACATTGTACTTCCCGTGAACACAGAGTCTTGAAATTTGGTTAAAAGCAATGTCTTATAGCACAGATAAAGGAAAAATTGCTAAAACATACATTTTAGAGTTACAACATAATAAAAAGTAGGTTTGTTCGGAGCCCTCGGTGCGCGGCTCCGACTCGCACTTGGCCGGTTTTTTTTTGCCCCACCCTGTGCCCATGGCTAGCTACGCCCATGAGCATCTGCTCTATCTTTTGGGTCGTGAGACATGGCAAATGCTTTTCATAGGTATTATGTACTAAACCGATTTTAGAACCTTCCCTTAATAAGGTATCTTTATCAACAAGAAAATAAGAAAAAATCCTCACCAGTCTAATTCAGCACATTTATCTATCAATGCTGCTAAAGTATGCAAGTTCTCCAATATAATGGTTGTGAGACGCATCATTATGCGAGTCTCATGGGCAACTATTTCTGGGTAAGTGTCTCCTATTATCATGTCTAGTTCTGTATAAAAATATAATATAACAGAAAATATTACTAAATTTCTTTAGGTTCCAGATCAATGTAGAAAGTATGAAAAATATATTTTTAGGTAAGTAGTTACCTAACTACTTATTCTTAAGAAGAAAAGTATGTTTTTTTTACAAAAACAAAAAATATTTTTTTAACTATTGTTTCACTTACCTTCACATCCCTTGCTTTTGTAATGAATGTAGTCGTTATTCTGAAACTGAAAAAATAGAGATGAGTTATTTACATTTGGCCAAAAAAAATAAACAATAGTTTAATTATTATAGCTTTCACGCGAATCTTACCATAAACTTCATATCAGGTAATTCCTTCTGTTCCATAGTAAGGTTATCGGCCCAGGCCTTTACCCCGAGGAGATATCCCAAATGGGGCATATACAACATCGTACACTCTTCTATGAAAGTCGGTAAACGGTCCATTTCTATTTTGGCCGTTTCCGACATTAGACCGTGTAGACTGGCCATTATTTGTTTCTCTTTGGTAAAAAAAACTTATATTTTTAATATATATTTTTTGTGAATAAACTTTATAAAACTGAACTATTCAAAGTTCTAAGAGATAAAAATTCCAGAAATATTATCATAAATTGTCGATTTAGCTGAAATTTTTTACACCTACTTTAACAAAAGTTATAATTTTATGGAGGGGATAACTTACTCATATCCAAATCTTTATCAACACCGGCTTTTACCGTGAACTTTCCTTCTGATTTTGATAAATCAAAATCGATGATTCGATTCATGTACAAGGCCATCTGTTACGATGAAAATTGTATTTAAGAAAGAGAGTTAAATAACTATAGTAGAAAAATTAAAAAATCTCGAACTATCTTGCCTCATATAATTTATTGGTATCAAAATTAGCTATTTCTTCTAAATATGAACTATTGCGTGCTACAGATTCACAGATTTCACTTATGAGTACTGCGTTGTAAAGCGTCTGAAATTGTAGATAATAAATTGTATGTAATTTTTATTTGATAAAAAATAATTATTATCATTAAACATAATTTTCATCATAATAAAATGCCTTGTGCCCAATTCAAAAAATATGTATATAAAAAGTGTAACCAACGTTATAAAGAGATTTCCATTGATATGCCTTTGCGGACAACGCTTTTATTTTTGCTAATATTCCCTGAAAAAATAACAGAATTGAAAAAAATCTATAACATCACAAAACATATTATTATCATTGATATAATTAAAATAACATAAGGCTAACATACATTAACATTTTTAATAAATCGTAGCGAAGTACAGATGTTTCTCACCACAGAATCGCTCTGTGGTTTCATGAAGAAGGTTATAGCGTCGTGGCGCTGTTTTAGCGTAGTTAGATCCTTTGTTGGATGACGTAACAGGATTCTACACACGAAAATATATAATATAAAAATTAAATTTTTTTTCATGAAAAAAAAAATGTTTGCTACAACTTCTAAACTAATGAAAATATAAATTTAAAGTTATCGTAATTTATATAACAATTTATATTAATTATCGTAATAGTAATTAAAAATTGTCAACTAGTGTGTACGTTTTTAAAAAAAATAATTTATGTATGTATTTGATATTTAGTTTTATTAACTCAGGCCCCGTGTCGTAGACCGATCGGGCCACTTGGGGCTCAATGGGTCATAGTAAGTATTCAAATGCTTTATAATTAATGAGAAAATTCTAAAGTACTTATAGAAAAAAAAATCGGACGATAGAGGTGGGTTCGAATCCCGCCTTGTGATTGAATTTTTCTATTCTATATTATAATTTTGTAGAGTTAATTATTATCAATCTTTTACAAGACTACAAGTAAGACTTCGTAAGACTACAAGACACCCGATACCTCATCCATCTGTGTCCAACCTTCGAAGAGCATTTACTAAAAATTTGGAACAAACTCAGTCCCTCCTTATTGGACCCTTGGACCCCTTTCTTGAAGTTACTAGGGTGAGATTGTGTGCTGAATATTTGTAGACCTCTGTATGTGTCTTCGTCTATTGTTACTATATCAGATCTAATGGAATATATTTTTTTATATAGTTGATGATATATTGGTAAGATATTATATTATAGCTAATATAGCTTTGGTAGAGATCGCTAACAAGTGAACTTTAATTTATGTGTGCAATTTGATTATGATATAGGTAGGTACATAGGTAAGTATAAGGAGAAAAAAATTTGCAATCGATAGAAAAATATAATAATTAATTAGTTTCAAGCTTAGATTTAAGCGTGAGACGAACGTGGCATATTATAAATATTTTGTTAAATCATTTATAGAGCGTAGAATTCGTAATGGAACGTTTTTTTTTAAATTTTATTGTTGTATCCTAAAATTACAAACTCTCATAAAATAAAATAAATTAAAACTCACAGTGAAATTCTCTTCAAGCCCAAAAATTGTGGTTTGCTATGTAAATCCATGCACAAATTCGACCAATTCAGATCTAAGTATCGAAGCAAAGCGCCTAGTGTGTGTACACTTTGGTTTTGTGAGAAATCCAGGACTGTACGAAGGAACAGGGTTCGTTCCTCGTCAGTGCAGTTTGGGGGCTCGTTGGGAAGGGATAGGGAAAAGATACGGCGCTTGCAGGCTTCAAAATCTGGTAAAATTGTTACTTGTAATATGAGAAATAGGGGAATTTGGTAAATGTGTATGGGTATATTATAAAACAAAGTTATAATATGTTAGATTAATTAATGTAAATATTGTGTAGCACTATTATTTATGACTGAACCGAATTTCACAAATTATTGATCATTTTATATAGGAGTAGGTACGTAATTCAATTAAATGGAATGAATGTGTGTCTGTATGTCACCACTGAACCGATTTTGATCAAATTACCAATTTCGATACACATATAGATTAAAACCTAGGGAAACACATGGGTTTTCCTTTTGACAAGAGGAAACCTCGCAGATAATAAATGGAAAGGAATAGGTCACGAATGGCTCAATAAACTATGCAAAATCGATGTAAGATCAGAAAATAAACTTACTATAATCTTTAGAAGACACAAAAATGAGTTTACATTTCCCGTCGACATTTATTTCATCGTCAAAAACTATTTTCTTGACCGCACTAATGAAAGTGCCCTGGCTTTTACTATCTAGAATTATTTGAATCGGCTCTATTTGCCGGAATAGTGATACGAATATTTGGTGTTCTGGAGCTCGATCTGATATTTCTTCAAGAATTTGAAGCTGGTAAGAAACATAGAAAAGAAAAACAAGTTGCAAGAAAGGAAGAGCAACACTAACAACTGCCTAAATGTTTCAATAAACTTTTTAGTAATAACCTACCTGTAACTATCTACAATTTTCCCTCACACAAATTCAAGAATAAACTTGTACTATATATATTAACTATGAACAAAAAATCAGATTATATATATGGAGCCGAGTTAGCTTTACAAATACATATTAAATAAATTAATACTAATACCTCTCCAGTTTGTAGAGTATAGCTGGCCGCCCCGAGTTTACCTGATTTGCAGCTGACAGCAAGCAGGCGCTAAAATAACTCCAATCTTCATAATCGAGAAAATTAACTTTTACACGTAATATAATATAAGGTACATTTTAATTGAACCAATTTATGCTCTATTTTAAGTAAGAAGAGTTTTATTTTACAGGAAAAAATTAAAGCTCTGGTTTTGGAGTTTTGGAGCAGTGTTTTACTTAATATTAACTTAAAACTATGTTTGTAATTTTAATTTAACTAAAACAACGTTATATCATATGAATGGCCGGTTGGCTTGGTTGGTAATGACCCCGCCTTACAAGCCAGAGGTCGTGGGTTCGATTCCCATCCAGGGCAAATATTTGTGTGATGAACATAGATGTTTGCTCTGTGTCTGGTTGTTAATTGTGTCCATGAGTGAAAAATGTCCTGAAATATTTTATCTATATATAGAATTTAATGAGTGAAGGAATTAAGAAAATAAGGTATTTTGAACTAAAGTGCACCACACTCTAACACGAAATATAATATCAACAATTTGTTTAGTATAAATATTTCTACAATTGCCATAGTAATAATCTGAAATCTATATTAAACAATGCGTGTAGAATATCATTTGAGGTCAGTTAATGTTGAGAATGCGATAACTACAAATATTAACGTTTACCGTGTCGCTATTTTGCGATTAAATCTGTCTTTCTATTACTGAGATTAATTAACTCTCAAAATATTGATCAAAGATTAAAAGGTCAAAAAATATAAATAAGAAATAAGCCGAAAGCTGTTTAAAATAAACAGCTGTTTATAATCCGGGTGCGTAAAATTAATGGTCTGATAATCATTATTAATATTAAATGTTCCTGAATGACAAACTCTTATACAATTTGGAATTACCTCCTCGATATCTGATTCATCTGTATCTTGGTTTTCGGTCTCATTTCTGTTAGGCAAAACATCCTTATTTCTGTAATATTGTAGATATTTCAATAAATAACAATGTCAAATAATTCCTATCTGTCTATCATTTTAATAATACAAAAAAAATATAATCTATGTACACACACCTTTTGCATTTCGAAATGATAAACTGATGCGAAATTTCGCTGTTACTGGAGAAAGTAGACCTTGGCGCTACAGATGCAGATGTTGTTTCATTCATTTTAATCAAATTATACGTTATGTGTTTAAAAATCCTTATATTTTAAGAAATAACGTGGTTATAAAGAGAAATTGTCAAAAAATAGTATTTTCTAAAGGATATGATTTTCCCGCCCAAATTGCTTTTTTTTAATATCCCTTGGAGGCAAATGCAAGATGTTTTTTAGAAAGGAAAATCTCACCAGCCAGCGATAAAAAAGATTGCATTATTATTTTGTTAATATTTTTCTGTATATTATTCAGGTATTGTGTAATTTATGCGTATCAAGTAATAGATACCAAACCAATAAATCAATTATTGTGCGTAATCACTACATACCTACCTAGTTCATTAATGTAGATATGATAGGGAAGAAAATAATAAAAAAATGTAAAAAGACACATTAAATATTCAAACATTTATTCGTAAAGGCACTTTGGTACAACTTATTATTATAATGAATACAATCATATTATTATTAATAATTTAAATTTTATTTTGCAAACGTCCTTAATGTGAATGGTGAAAGTATTTTTAATTAAGTAATAATACAACAAAGTAATGATAATTATTTTTAATAAACTATAAAATTTATCCTTAATTACGTTACTATTAAATCTAGAATAAATTACGTAATTTAAAATTCTTAGAAAAAAAACACACACTGCCATCAAGATCGAACAATACTATTTTCAAAAATTGAAACATCATTCGAAGCGAGTGCGCGTATCCGAACGTTTAACTTTTTTATATAATTAGCAAAGAATTAGCAGATCCTTTTCTTCAGGGGCATCATTGCGCATGTTGACTCTGATGTGCCTGCATGCGTTGCCGACAGCGTCCATCAGAGGGGCCACGGTCACGGCGAGGCAGGCCTGCACGAGCGTGCGGATTGAAGCAAAGTAAATCTTTACACAGCGCAAACAGGGGGTCGCGCACCAGATTTGCTGTAGAAAATTATGCATTTTAGTTAGGAATAAATTTTTTATTTACTGGAGTTTTTTTTTTGCTTTATTTACAACAAAAAATCTATTGTATTCTAATGTATCAGGGAGATATTCCAAAAGGGTTTTGTCAAGCAGATTCTAAGTATGAAAAAATGCTAACCTAAACACAAACCTAACTATTAAATCGTCACACATAAACCTAACTATTATTACATTGAGGTTCAAATTTATGTCTATCAAAAATTAACGCCCTCTTTTTTTGTTGTCGTTGTGTTGATTCAGCTTCTTATAGCTTTTTGTGTATCAGTTTGTTTGTTTGTTTGAACGCGCTAATCTCGGGAACTATCTACTGGTCCAATTTGAAAAATTCTTTCGGTGTTAGATAGCCCATTTATCGAGGAAGGCTATATCCATACTAATATTATAAATGCGAAAGTAACTCTGTCTGTCTGTCTGTTACTCAATCACGCCTTAACTACTGAACCAATTTGCATGAAATTTGGTATAGAGATATTTTGATACCCTAGAAAGGAAATAGGATAGGTTTTATCCCGGAAATCCTACGGGAACGGGTTTTTCTTTGAAAACGCGGGCGAAGCCGCGGGCGGAAAGCTAGTAGGCTATATATCATCACGCTAAGACCAACAGGAGCAGTGCAATGCGGGTGAAACCGCGGGGAACAGCTAGTTTATAATAATCCTCTAGGCTCTACATTCTCTCATAACAATTATTTTGATTTCTATGAATTGTGATAAAATATTTTAGTTAATAGACGACACAAATTGTGAACATGTAATCATTACCTTTATATTAGCAGCAAGGAATTTTCTCCTAAGCCGTTCAATTTTGACCAGCCTTGGTAACTCCTTCGGAAGCACTATGCTTAGAAACTGCAACTTTGGTACAAACGTCTCGAACGGGAATTGCTGGGGAAAAAACATTTTCATTCTAATAACGTCCTGAGTAATTTTAATAAATAAATCTGTTTATTTATCTTTAAAATAAGCAATGTTAAATAAGTAGGTAAGATAATTTATTACGTTCATATATTTAATAGAAACTATTAAATTATTTTTATTATTTCATTATACACACGTAATAAACACACACACACACACACACACACACACACACACAAACATACATGCATGCAATCTTTTTTGTTGAAATTGTAAAATTATTTAAGTTCAAAAAGGCAACCAATCTACTAAAATTGTGAGGGGATTCTAAAGCCTGTAACACAGTTTTGAACTAACACAGGCTTTAATTTACCCAAATTTTAACTTTAATTTACCCATATTTAAACTATTATTTTAAAACTTTTTCAATAAAGAATTTTTCTATTTCTATTTCTATTTAATGTAAGGTAATATTTAATGTTAGATAATCTATGTACTAAACTTCACAATTACTGTGTGAACGTTCTTATACATATACAGCCGTACAAATAAACGAAATATAGCATTTTATGCAAAGAATAAACTAAGAATAAGGAAAAATCATACAAATAAACACGAAATAAATGTAACCTAGTATAACTTCGTAATAAGTATTCATACTAATGCTATTCCGTCCTTATTACGGCTACCACCCTAGTATAAGTCTGACATAACCGAGTTATAACATATCTTTTAGTACATTGTGCTGTGTTTTACAAGTTTTAGAAGCAATTTTCAATCTTAGCAATGAGAGTAATACGGGAAGTAGAAAAAGTTGAGCAAATTAATAATTTCATTACGTACCTATTGAAATGGAAAATTTTGTATGAAATGTCAAAATATACGAAATTATGAAAAACCCTTTTGATATTTATAATGATTTATTTATTTACAACATGCGCCAAACCATACATACATAAAACTTATTTCTAAACTTATCACAATAATATACACTTTCGTTGAAAATATAAATCTTCTAAGCCTGGAGTTGTATGTTTTGAGTACCAGTTATTTGGCAACTCTCTATCTCAAGGTGGGTTTATCTTCTGTTCTCAAGATATTGGATAGCGTTATCTATCATTTGCTTGCATATTTAATGATATATTTAAATTATTTCCAATAAATATTTAAAAAATAAATAAACAGAACATCGTATGATGAAACTTCACAACAAAATCGACGAAGTCAAACGAGCGTCAGCACAATGACAGCACCAAGGCTTAACCGTAGACAATTTCAATGTTTTTCATAATTTTGTTAATGAATTGCGACGTTGCCGCTTTGCGCCTATTGCATAGCGTGAGCATTACAAATTTATTTGTAAGAAATTATGACATCCTTATTCTTTATTTATTCTTATCATAATATCTATGCATTGCATAAGGTTTGAATAAGCAAGTTTTTATTTGTACGGCTGATAAACTTTTTGTTAAAGTAATAAACCCTAATTCAATACGCTCTACGGTAAGTTATGTTTTGTGCGTAACCTTCTCCAGATAAAGAAAATCTACTGAACCAGCATAAAACACAAATCCTTAAAATCTAGCCACTCCTTTTTTAGAATATTACAATGAATATTCTAAAGTTTTTATTTATTAAGCCTTGATACAAAAAAACTTGTTATTTAACCAAATCCAGTGAACTCATTTAAAATTAACGAGAGTTACCGCTCTATCGAGACTAATAATAATAATTGATACAACTCCTTCATATAATTAAGTTTAAAAAGTTTTTCCTTTTAATTGCGGCGAGCTTTAGAAGTTGGATCCTACTATTTTTATTAATTATTACAGGATTATTAAATACGGCCGTCTTAAAATAATGAAAATTAATTTTACGTTAAAGATTGAACTACCTTTTACAAAAGTTAAATATAAGAAATTGTACTTAGTTTTTTGCTCGATTACGATCAAACTTTAAAGGTAAAAGGTTATTTACTATGCAAAGACGGAATAAATAAAAGGTAAAAACGGTAAATAAAGCACACTAACAACTAAAGAACACTAATAATATAAATAAATACAACATATTACAATGCTCTCATCTTCTCTATATTATGTAGTCCATCTTCCTGGTGGTGGTGCAGCTAAGCAGTTTGGGCTTCTGCGGCTTCGGCAGTGAAACCGACATTGGCGCTAGTTTATCTGTTTTGGCCTGTAAATCAATTTTAATGATGAATGATATAATTGGAGTGCATGTGAATCTACTGTATTCTGTCACATATCACTTAACTAGCTGCGCTTCGCGGTTTCACCCGCGTGGCTCCGCTCCTGTTGGTCTTAGCATAATAATAATTCCTCGATAAATGGGCTGGGCTATCTAAAACCGAAATAATTTTTATCAGTAAACAGTAGTTCCTGAGATTAGCGCGTTCAAACAAACTAGTATAGATTTATAGATTGAATAGGCTCCGTAACTACTGGCCCGATTAAAAAATAAATACATATTTTACCATTTCATTCCTACCTGATGAACATAGTCTATATTTTATGATGTTTTTTATTCTGTGTCAATCCGAGCGGAGCCGGGACGGGCGGCTAGTAGTAAATAATTTGTCAAGTTCCAACGCAGGCGAACCGCGGGCCAAAACCTAGTTATGATTAATATAAATATAAAAGTACCTGTAACATAAGCTTCATGCGTTTTTTTGCATACACTTCTTTAGAAGGATCCTCTTTCATCATGTTCGAAACCAATTCCGAATAATATCCACGCTTCGGAATCGAATCTCTATCCGTATTGTCATAAACCAAATCATGGTATTTGATTCTTTTCTTCTTACTGAATGTTACACTCATTTTAACCTATGTATTTATTGAATAAAATATTAATAATTAATAATATATATAAAAATGAATCGCAAAATGTGTTGGTAAGCGCATAACTCGAAACCGGCTGAAGCGATTTCGATAATTCTTTTTTTATTATATTCCTTGAAGTACGAGGATGGTTCTTATGTAGAGAAAACGTAAACATGTACCACGGGCGAAGCCGGGGCGGACCGCTAGTAATTATTATATTAATATATATTTTATTAATGTCAATATAATTATTTAAAGTGACATTTGGTTTGACAAAAATGTTTTTAATTTTTCGTAAAACCTCAATGATTGTTTTTGGTAAAACTAAAAAGGTTTTAATAGATTGTTTTATTCAATACGTAATTTGATAATCGCCCAGTTAACTATATATTATGTATTATTATACAACAATAATGATGTTATCATCTATCATAGTAATGATAATATTATAATTATTTTAGGTGATCACTATGGTCAAAATCGAAAAACACCTTATACATATTGAATTTTGTTGAGGAAACTGTTGGTACGATTGTCTTAAAAAAAATATATGTGATACTCAAGGATATAATTAACAAAGTGTATTGTTTACTTTTCATATTAGAACGGCCTAAACATAAAAAAAATACATACAAATCAACCCCTTTACGAACATAAAACGCATTTTGTAAGGAAAACCGCTACATATATTTTATACATGAAATTTATACCAAAAAATATGTTATGATATTTGTAACAATTTGTATTGCTTGTTTTATCAATTTTCATTATTATCGTTAAATTATCACTTATAATACCACAAGAGCTTCAAAATTATCGGGTGTTTTCCGATAGGTTCGTTGCAAACAAATGAAGGAGTCAAGTTTTTAGTCAAGGTCAAAAAATCACGAGCGCGAAGCGCGAGTGATTTTTCCTGAAAAACTTGACGACTTTATTTGTTTGCAGGGAACCTTGAGGGAAATGCCAGATAATTTTGAAGCTCGTGTGGTATTCGGGAGATTATTTTTCCATCCCAAATGTCGGCCAATAATTTCACAATTGAATTGAACCTGTCAGTTTGACGTCAACGACCAGAGAAAATTTTCAAAAAATTATCAGTATAATACCATGTAGGTTGTACCACGTGACGTTGAATGGTGCAATTCTATTGGTCGATATTTGCAATGATATTTTATGTATAGATACGTTATATACTCACAATATATCCAAAAAAAATGCTTCATATGCAGTGTCAGGCACACACAAATACAAGTATCATTTTACTTAATTTATTACATTCACAGACTGTATAAGAGCGTATACGCACTATGCGGGTAGCCGCATTGCGGGTAGCCGTCCGGCTGACCGCAAGCACAATATTATGTAATGTACGTAATATTCATTTCTATGCGCACTGTGCGGTCTGCGGTAGCCGCATCGCAGTGCGCATAGAAATGACGTACATAATTGTGCTTGCGGTCAGCCGGACGGCTACCCGCAATGCGGCTACCCGCATAGTGCGTATACGCTCTAAGAGAGATGGCTCTAATAAAATGATATAAACAAAAAAGACAAAGATAGTTTGTCACTTCCGCGCAGGTGTAAGCAAAAGTCATAAGAATTCACCACGAATTCACCAATTAAATATAAATAAACAAATAGTTGCCATGGTAATTGGCATAGACTAACGACACAGAAGGTTCAATGTTATAGATGTTACGTTTCCTGCACAAGTAAACAAATGTGACAATTTCATTTACTATTTAATTATTATTATGATGTTGTATTAAAATGAAAAAACTTTTTTGGAGATATAACTGTATTAAGTATTTATTACTAGCTGTGGTGTTCGTTTTCGGTCATCATCATTTCACCCGATAAACACCCACTGCTGAGCATAGTCCTCCTTATAGAATTCCATAAAGACCGATCTTACGCTATTCGTTTCAAGGCAGTTCCCGAAGCCCGTACAAGGTCATCACTCCAACTTGTAGGATATAATAATAGTGGTGCCTAGATGAAATAATAATAGTTTAAAAAAACTAAAAAAAACACGCTTTTTACAGAAAACCGAACTAAAAAATAGAAAATTTTATCAAATTAGTGTATTGTCATCGGTCCTCAATAAATCTACAAAGTTTGAACGAAATCTGGCCGTTTAAAGTGGGTCAAAATCGCGCCCAAAGAAGTCGGTTACAAACAAACAAACATACAGGTGAAGCTAATATAAAGCGTGTAAAAAAAGGATGAAATAAAAGAAAGGATGAAGTATAAGCCTTTTTTATCTAAAACACAAATAAAATTTATGTTCAATAGCTATTTACAGAAAAGCAAATAGCATTTTTCGTCAGTAGCGATAATCTTTTCTTTAATGTATACGTATATTCAACATCATTATTGCAAAAAAACATTTTTGCCATCACGATTTCTTTGTATATATAATAAATAGATATATTTGTTAATTACATGCACTGTGTGGATTTAAATATAAAAATAATCAAGTATTTAGTATTTACCCAAATCGAAATTAATAAAATAACCGTTCTATTTTCAATAATCGTATCTACATGATAATCTTTGAACACAGTGTACGCTAGCTTTGTCACACTAGTGATTGAAGCAATGTTTTATCCCTTTCATTATTTAAATACAAGTGTCAAGCATGTGTCATTCATAAAGAATTGTAAATTGTTATTTTTACTCATAAACTGTAATAATTTAATATATTTTCCTGTGATATGATATTCCTTTATCTTTCTTTATTTTTTTGCACGAATACGTGCACTTTCTGAACACACAGGAAGGCATTTTCGACAACTTTAATGTACCTATCGGCACATGCGCTCACTGGGACCGGTGACAATCTGACTGATTGCATTGGTCCCAAATAGGACCAATTCACGGAAGCAATTTTGGTGCGTTGATGACGTATCTACCTCTTGTTTCTATATATAATATCATTGGATATTTGGGTCGGAAAAATAATCAAGAAAAAACTCGAATTTATAATAAAAAACCCACATAAAACCTCACCTCTATTGCATATTTTCGACGAAATTTGACGGTGTCAGTTCGACTCGGACGGGGGACTGTACGTGCGGTTTTTCTTTTTTAAAATAACGCTAAAATTTACCGAATTTAACGTTTTGTTAAATTAAACCAGATTGTAATAGGTATTTACATGTGCAGATAATGAAATGAAAGTTAAAAAGAGGTATGTAAATAAATAAAAATCTGTTTGTAATTTCGTGTTGTTTTTGAAAGGCGATAATTTTTGACAGATTTAAAACAGTAACCAGACATTGAATATTTGAATATTTAAAAAAAAAAGATTAATTGCTGTTCTATCGTATATTTTAAGGGTCCAAAACAATCCATATACTATAGGATTTAAAAAATTAACCTCGAACTAACTACAAAATACATACATAACAAGTCGAAAAAAAACGTGATTTCTTGTCCGTTCCCCTATTTTGTAGGTTGCATGCATATATTATTCCTACTAGGTATGAAGAGATATACAGAGAACGCTAAATACATTTGCCTGGTCACCATTACCATTAGATACACCATGACATGGTAGAGGCCGTTCTATAGAATTACGTCAAATAATCCTTTATATCTCTGTAGGTGAGATGTTCTCCACCCTAGTCATCATCAGGTCTCCAGAATATAGTCCGTGTTGAATAAAAATAATTTCTAAATCGGTGTTTTCTTAACTGTTCCCCACTCTAGAACTTATAATTACTTGCTTAGTCATCTTAAGGTCTCCAGAATGGGTCATGTAGTAGAGACTTAGCTTAATACGGTTAATGTTGAAAGATGAGTCTTCCTACATATTACATTTACTATTCATAAGCTAGTATTTTATAAACTAAGTTTTTCGTCTTAATAAGCCGTTCAAGTTTGTATGTTGTATTGTTTATAGCATTTTCCTACTATTACACCCACTATTTAAATAGCTTGCTTCATATTTTTGTAAGTCATTTTTTACCCAAAAAATAAGAAATAAAATACCGCCGTAATACGATACGAATTTTATAGATTAAGGGCTTGGTCTAGTAGTGCAAACAAATGCATCCTGTCATCCTATATGTAAATAATACAAATGTACTAAGGGAAAATTGCTCCACTTAATTTTTAAAAATTAAATCATTCGTATGCATAATTTAATGTTCGTAATAAGTACCAAAAATGACAATTTGAAACAATTTTCGTGAAAATTACACCGGGTGATTTTTTTTATCAGTACACAAAATTTGCGAACACTTTCTATTGATATCTTGAACTTCATGTTTATACCTATAACTGATCAACTTTTACAAAGAAATTTGGACGAATTATAAAAAAAAATAAGCTTTCCATACAAAATGCATAACTCTATACATTTTTTTCGACCTAAGTTTCTTAGTGAAAGTTGTTCAGTTTAACTAATAAAACGGATAAACAAATTTTGTATATAATAAAAAAAATGTAATGTAATGTTAAAAAATTATTAAATAGAAAAATACACAAATGAAAACAAAAGATATTTATTTCTGACTAGCTTCCGCCCGCGACTCCGTTCGCGCGGATGTCAGTCTTCGCGTCTTCTACAGATTTATTATATTATGTATAATATATAGATTTATATTGATAAACCTAATAAATCTTTTGCTAGCATTCTGATGCTTTATCGGTTGCACTGGATTTATCTCTTTTTTTTCAATCGCTTGAATGATATAGGATGGGTCCTTGATGGACATCGAATGCTGAAGTCTCGAATCAATCAATTCTGACAGTAGGCAATTTATGTAAAATCTTGATAATG